>NW_012130069.1:3061367-3076653 GCF_000143395.1 Atta cephalotes | reverse complement strand
ATATATATATAATAATAATATATATATATATAATATATATATATATATATATATATATATATATATATATTAAAAAAAGTTATCAATAAGAAAATTCGTCTCTTAGCTTATGCTTTGATATAAAAATGAACGCATTGAAAAGTGCGAATTAGGTCACCGGCAATTTTATGACACACTTTGCGGCACGTATTTTTACATTAAAGAGTTATCGCGCCAATATCAACCCTACATATTGTCGTTGTAAACATGTCAAGAAATTTAATAGCACAAAACTGGGACACACCTGCTGTAGTCTGGTTAATACGAAGACTTCACGTGTCTATTAATTACTTATATATTAGAAGATTGAAATTATATATATAGTATTCCGTAGTATTTATATAGTATATGTAATTTCTAAATTTTTATAACATTAAATTGCACAGTTATTTTTAAAAACTCTCTGTTATTCTTATCATTGTAATCTTAATTCAATGTAAAATTTAATATATGATTCCTTAGTATGAGAAGCTTATATTTTTGTAACAGGCCGTAGACGGTCCAGCTTGCAAAAATTGCATACCTTACAACTGGAAGCTCCTATCACTAAAGTCATTATGTTACTTTCGATTGCGGTCACGGATACAATTAATCCGGAAACAGCAGCGCAGATCGATAAAGTAAGATTAATCGAGATGCTTGTCATCCTAGTCATGTCTGTCCAATTAAATAGATATATGTTGTTTGCTGTTACATCTTCTACGTCTTTCATAGGCAATCGATATCCTAAAGACGACGGAACTCTACATACCGCATCTTAAGGAAGATAGAGCAATATGTTGCGATCCAGTTGCAACGGATCTCGTTGGCGCATTACTTGCTGTAAGAATTTTAGTGTTCTTCGTTTCAAATGAAAAAAATAACAAACTTGCAATAAATATAAATCATGCATTTATGAAGATTTGATGAGATTTTGTCTCTTTATTGATATATTTTGTCGTTATTTGATTATTAGTCTCCACGCACAGCATGGGAATCTAGAAGGTCGTCGTCGGATTCTGCGAAACTATCCACTATCAAGGCTATCACCAGTCCGGTCAATTCGCGCGTGCAAGTAAAAAATTTCCGGGGACCGCAAGAAATTATGGAGATACTAGACAGAAGTCTCGACTGGGACTTCGATATATTTAAGCTTGAAGTATTGACGGAGAAAAGGTAGGTCATATGAACTACATCATTTTGTGCGATATATTTTGTAATAGTTTATAATTATTAATTTAAAACAGATGTCTTGCATTTTTTTCGTATAACGACTCATTATGTTTATTATGTCTCATGTCTTGTTTGCGTTTTGATTTATTACAGACCGCTCGTTTTCTTGGGATTGACAATCATGAATTTATATCAAGTGTCCACTATATTACAATGCGATGAGAGAATATTACAGAACTGGCTAGCCATTATCGAACACAATTACAACGCGGAGAATAGTTATCACAACTCAACGCACGCGGCCGATGTCTTGCAAGCCACTGCGAGATTTATGCAATCAAAGAGACTCAAAGAAATTTTAGAACCTTTAGACGAGGTTGCTAGTCTAATAGCCGCCGCTGCGCACGACATTGATCATCCTGGACGATCTAGGTGAGATAGTTTACTTTCAATATTGAAAAATAAGATATATTAAAAATACAAAAATGTAGCTTTTTAATGATATGCTTAAGTTACATATATACAGATTTTTATTTTAGTCACAAAATATTAGAAAGAAAACTTGACAGAATTTTTTAATTATTTTTGAAGTAAATTATTTTATAAAAATTTAATTAATATCATGCAAAAATATCTAAACTCTTGACATATGTTGATAATTTGATATTGAATTTAAATTCATTTCCAGTCAATTTCTTTGCAATGCCAACAATCGTTTGGCAATACTCTACAATGATTTATCGGTTCTCGAATCGCATCATGCAGCCTTAACATTTAAACTATCATTGTCCGACGATAGTGTGAATATCTTTAAAGTAAGTTTTTCGTGTTCGTTGAATCGCTTGAATTTAAAGGTGAATGTGTAGACTAGAAGCTAAAGTTATAACGCTGGATTGAATATATGCTTTAGAATATGGACCGAGATGCATACAAACTATTACGACAAAATGTCATTGACATGATTCTGGCGACCGAAATGACGAAGCACTTCGAGCACCTGGCGAAGTTCATGAATGTTTGTAGCGCAAGAATTGGCGACGGTCAAGAGGTACTATATTATTTTCACGTTAAAATTATTAATAATTTTATTTTATATTTAATTTAAATATCTAATTAATTATCATTATTAATTTTCTACTATAGATTAAATTTGTAATATATCATCCTCATTATTATCTTCTTAATAGTTATATGGATCAAAATATAAAAAAATCTAATTACATTCTTCAACAATACGATTCTCTATATTCTTATCATCCAAACATAAATGATTAAAAATCAGTTTTGCAATATTAAAAAAATTATTTTAGAAATGTTTAACATAGATATATCTAATGTAAATGAGATTATAATTTTATATAAATTTATTGGATACTATAAATTGTTCTAATTCGTGTTCAGGATATATAATGAATGAAAATTTAAATTTAAAAAAATTTTCACAGACATATTCAGATTCTGTGGACATGTCTGTGGTATTACAGCCAGAAAATATAATGCTAGTTAAAAGAATGATGATCAAATGCGCAGACGTATCTAATCCAACGCGGCCATTGAAATGTTGCGTCGAATGGGCGAGACGAATCGCGGAGGAATATTTTAATCAGGTGATTTTGATAATTAGTAACTAAAAAAATTCATACAAAGAAGATAATTCACTACTCTCACGTTCAAATATTTATTGATAATTTTCAGACCGATGAGGAAAAAAAGTTGAAAATGCCAGTCGTAATGCCAATGTTCGATAGAATGACGTGTTCGATACCGAAATCGCAAATTGGTTTCGTCGATTATATCATTAACGATATGATTGAGGCTTGGGATGGTTCGTTCTCTTCATTACTTTAGACTTCTCATTAAATATTAATATTCGAATTGTTATTTTTGCCATTTGTTATTTTCATAGTGTTTATCGACATGCCAGAAATAGTGGGCTATATGCGACAAAATTACGAAAAATGGAAAGAATATAATGTAAGTTTTTTAATTTAATCCGCAATTTAATTATTTCGAGATAATTAACGCGAGATCACTGTACAGTTATATAACAATATTCATTAATTTCATAGTAATATTATTTCAATTCAAATCAAAATTTAGAAATAGACAGAACATCAGATATTTAGACATTATAATCCGGATGTTTAAGTTCTAAGTTTGTTTATTGACATGTTTCGTTTTAAATTATGTTTTACAGGAACAAGGTATATCCACTTTACAGGATCTCGAGAAGCTACAACAACTTCCCGAAATGCAAATATTATCTTGAAAAGCGTGTCTCGTTTTGCATCTCATTTCATGCCTTGTTATGTAATATTTACGCTGCGATTATCGCAAAGACATGTATAGTATTTATGTATTTAAGGATAGAGCAATGATATCGTGTCTCGAGTCGTTTTTAAGAAAATACATATAATTTGCCGTTTCGCGTGCCACTAGCATTTTCATTATTTATATATAACTCCATTCTTCTCAATGACATTCGCCGTATTATTATTTTAAACATGTGTGTGACACATTAATAAGATACTTGTAGTCTAATGAAAGAAATACCTTTGTGCAGCTCCGAAGAATGTTATTTTGAGCAAATTCTTCGTTGCGTTCGCGCATGCTGATCATTAAATTTGTACATGAGACAAATAAATAAAAACATTGCATTTAAAATTGTTTCTTATTTCTTACAGCCAGAAATGAATCCTTCGCCTAATTTTGCCATTAAGTTTCAACTAATGTTTGGAATAGAGAGGAGAATTGGTATAACTTAAGTCGAATGAAAACACTCGCACTATGTAGGTCAGATTTCACTTTATTGTTTCTTTCAGCTAAGAAATGGCGTAGGGCCTATTTCTATGCGCTGCATAAAAAAAATACAGAATTAAATAAAATCAGATATAAAATATAAGCCATATCCAGATGAAATTTTGCACAGTTTTTATCAACAGAGCGTATACAATTTCAATTATGCAAATTACAAATTTTCGTTTTTTTTGTTATTACAGAAAACACATTCGCTTTTTCAATCTAAAATTGTCCTGATATAATGTTGTTGCATCTAAGAACATAATAATAATTATACATTTATATACGTTATAAACTAAAAAAGATGAGAATAATAACATCAATAATCCATCGAGTTACAAGTATCAGCCTAACGGATGGTTACTAATGTAAGTCACATTCATTGTAAAGATTCTTACGTATGCTGACATATTCTTACAGTATATATGCATTACATCATAATACGTCTACGGGACGCACGGATGATCATGGCCGTTTTATCCAGTATCAACGAGACATTGATCTTTTTTACCTCGAAAGACAATCAGAGAGTATTGAATCATTTTTACAGTTTATTCGAAGTATGACACGTAAATACACGGAATACTTCACAATAATATTTTGGAGTAAAGATGAAGATAACGATAAGATTCTTTTATAAGGTAAGCCTCCTGTTTCTTATCAATTAGTAGCGGGCCCATAATACCGAAGATGTCCACCAACAGTGCCAACACACAGTTGATGGATATAAAATAACTTAATTACCTTAGATAGCTTATTATTATTATTATAATGCCACATAGTATGATTCATCGAAAGGTCATCTAGAAATTATGCTTAATGCTAAATGCTCGCTGCTTTTTGAACGTACCCACAAGTGCATTGCTAAAATTAAGAATTTACTTTGCTTAAGTCTTTCCCTTTCAGAATATGTCTTTTAATCAAATAAAAGAAATTCGCTTCCAGTGAAAATTGAGATTTGCCATCGATAACCATTTTTTTTAATTTCTAAAATTATACTTTTTGCTTTTGATCGCTGAGATTTTCGATAATGGTTATCGTCCAGTTTAAACATCACAGATAAATCTTCTTTTTTTGGTTGCGTAAAATAAAAAATTTATTCATTTTACAGAAATAATTATAATAATAAGATTGTTTCTCAATGTATTCATTGTTGTAATCAATAGCATTTTTAGACACGATTCCAGGATCTATTTCGAGATTGCTTTATTAGCAGCACTTGTGTCATTAATAATCGGAATTCCAAGGATAAAGAATTAGCGTAGTTCATTGTTAATATGAGACACTTATAATAGTTTTATTGGCATATAGCCTTTCCTTAAAAATATTATTCTTAGCATTATTATAATAGTACACATATATATCTAAGCTTTCTCTTTTTTTTGGTGACGTGCACGTCATTTTTCGTTATTGTTTTATGCTGTCGCTTATTACCTTTCCAACATACTTTTCCCCAATAAGGGCAAGCCATTACAATTCAAATTATGTAATCTGATGAATCGCCGTCTTCATCGATTGTGGTGCATTGCTGCTAAAATTATCTTCACGCGAAGCTAACGACGCTAACGACTAAAAACTGATCAAACTATGACCTATCTTTCGTGCAAATAAATATCGTGCTCACGCAATCATCGCGGTAAAAATTATTAAATCCCAAAAAGAAACTCAAGGGTATCATAACGGCTCGATGAAAATCTATGTTGCGCAAAGCTAACACTGACGTTAATCATAACTTAATTTCTTATGCATATTAAACGAGAAAGAAGCAAATCGAAGGAAACTTATTCTAAGAAAAACGCGTATAATCCAATATCCTAAAATAACACGCATGTAGGCGTAACCTGTATTAAGAATACGCTCTTAGCACTCTCCGTGTCTTCTAAAAACATTTGGTAACTTTTGTTGATTTAATATTCCTCCATGGGATCAAAGTGATTTACTTTAAGCTTATAAATATGATTTTTAACTCGCGACAAGTAAAGTGTGTCTTCGATATTTGTAGCGATTTTTGAATAAACCGACATTCAATTTTCATCACGACTGATCGAAGACGCGCTGTTTCTATTTCGGTCAATTTCTCTATTTTTAGTGGTTTACTCAGCGAAGTACGACCGGAGTGAGAAAAGGTTTAGAAAAACTCTTGATTGAAGTCCTTTTTGGTGTAATGCAATGATTGGATAATTTTAAGTATTTTAAATAGTTATAATACAGAGGATTATTTATAACGAAATTACACGTTTTGATACACTTTTAGAATTTCCGTCTTTAAATATGACTGTCTAAAATAACAGGCTGATAAGCAAAGTGTATTAGATAGTCTACTATTACACCACTCCATGATTTCGACGGAGCGTTTAAACGTCGTACAAAGAAAGGCTCGATAATAAATCGATGATGTTTGCTTGAATAGTCAGACGGCGTTGTTTTCACAGAGGAATTCGATCGTATCAAATCTGTTTTTTTTTACACAACACCGTCCATTGTCAGCCCCAAATTCGGTTCGTAAGGCGCTACGTCTCGCGGCAATCGCGGAATGACGAACCGATGAGAATTCCGATCATATAGATTGTAGTTTCACAAAGTAGCAAGAATATTCGAAATGCCGTCGCGAGGAAAAACGGCGGAGTCGATTTCCACAAAAATCCCTGTATTCAAAGTCGATGTATTCTTGGACAGGATAGTCAGTGAAACGTCACGTGACGTAGGAGAGCGCCTCCTTCTCATCGCGGCTATTTAAGATGAATCCGCGATTCGCGCCGAATCAGAAGTCGACTCGAATGATACCGGAATCGTCTGGTGATCTACGAGTAATTAATCGAAGTCCACGTTCCACATAAAGTACGGTATTCCCGCGTTGTGAATTTTTTGTGTGAACTCCGGGATTTCTCCGGTCGGGAGTGCAATCTTTGCGTCCTCATTTATAGCTTACTAATAGCTTACCTTAAATGGGCTTTCAGTACAAGTTTTTAGCTATAAGGAAAATGTATCGATATTCTTAAGATTACTTAATAGTAATTATTTGCCTTATCAAGCATCGTCTTTTGGATCTAGACCCAAATATATGCTTATTAGTACGAAATATTTTGTGCGATTCTATGTATACGAGCAAGATTGATTCGAGATAATCTTAAGCTAACGGTCCTTATGTCTTCGCACCCACCCATCCAACTACCGACAAGAGCGGTCATTGAAAACGCGTGCCCTTAATTCTGGAAGAAGGGAAGAGTAAGGAATTTTACCGCGAGTCACTTGCGATATCCGGATCTTTAATAGTCGTATTGCATTTGATAAATCGCGCGTTCCGAACGCGTATGAGGTACAAGGCTTTGCAGTTGCGGTGGGCGTGTGATTCTAAACTAGTCCCTGCGCTATCTGATTGATCCTGCGCCATCGTTGTTCCATCGCCTAAGTTGGTCGATACTCAATTTCCGACGGTCTGTCGGCCCAAGATTGAGCTTTCACTTAAACTCCCTGCGTGATCTTACGCAAACGGACTAGCTTCTTACGGTTCTGCTGCTTATAACTTACGACTAACCTTAACTTTATTATCGTGTTTTCATTATCTTTTCAAGTGTTGAGTCGCGAAACCGATTTGTATATACGAGCTATCAGTAATCTCCCCGATATTTATGTCTCTCGCGCACATACTACTTTGCTCATCCACCTTGTGGAATTATACGAATTAGGTGACGTTATTTGAATCTTTGAATCTGCTTACGCGAAATTTCTCTATCGTCCCGCAAAGAAAGTTGTGATTATAATTGTGTTCAAAATCGCCTCATCTATATTACGTGATCCAAAATTAAGATCCGCGTTAAGATCTATTTTTTTATATACAGATTTACCCAGTCTGTCGAATGGAAGAATTCAAGTGTGAGTGAAAAAGAGTTTCTCGCTTATATTAGATTTTAACGAAGGGGAGTTTTTAAATCTACAGCACGGTGTGAATTCACAGTGTGAATTAATGGATTCTCGATTGACGCATTCTTACGTTGTCCTAAGAACTATTGATTAATCGGTATTTAGGTAGACGATTTACCACTTAGACTTCATGTAAGCAACTCTTAACGAGTCAAGAAGATGTGCGATATTTGATGTGTGCTTATTGCAGCCTTTTATAAATGTAAATATTTTGTCGGCGAAAACTCATCCACTCCGGAATGGATGACTTAGATTTTGGTAAGCCTTTTGTAATTGCAATGTATTTGCCGTAAAGTCAAGTGGTAAGTTGTTATTCGAGGGGTTCTTGCGTATATAAGTGCATGTACGTTAATCTCTCGGATTCGAGAAATTCATTATACGCTTATAATAATGATAATTATGATAATATCGCCCGATCAATAATATTAACGAGAAAACGAGTAACCTCCTTATTCAGTCTAGCTTACAATAGAACTTAGAGTTAATTTCTGTAGATGTAAGTTGCGATTATTATTCGATAACGATAAAATTCTTTCGCTCTTGCTTCAATTTTCATTCGCTTCTCGTTTTTAGCCATCTATATTTTTCACACCTCGAAGATTTTCTTTTCTTCTTTTTTTGGATTTTTTGATTCTTTTTTTTCTTTGTTTTCCTGCAGCTTGTGCTTGTTATCGACAAGTATCAACATTCTGTCAAGACTGTTGATGAGCTGATAAGCTCCCGTCATTTATTATAGAGATCTCTTTTTTACATGTATCTAAATACACATGTTACACGTGTAATTAATATATCCGTGTTTCAATCCGTGTAATTTTTAGTATATGGATACACGGATATTGAAATACACGAGTACATGAATATCTTTAATACACGATCAAAACCATGATCTCTACTTTATAGATGTCCATTGTGCCCCTTGTTTTCCGCAATTGGTGGGACGACTTCGATCGTCCCGTTTCGCGGCTATTGGACCAGCACTTTGGCATCGGCCTCCATCGAGATGATCTCATCTCGAGTCTCTCCGGACTTGGCCTCGATCGACCGTCCGTACGCTTTGGGAATAGATACTATCGACCATGGGGGAACGTGACGCGTCAAAACTCGAGTGGGACCAGCACGATCCAGTTGGACAATGATAATTTTCAGGTTAGTATTTGTAGATTGATTTTAAAATATCAAATAATAAAAATGGGACGCTGCACGATTAAATCAAAAGTGAATTTGTAAATCTTTTTTTTCTTTTTGCGAATCTTTTGATTTGAGCGATAATTTTGAATTGAGTCTAAACGTGGACTTTTGTAAATAGGATAAAGTTTTTAATTTGTAGCTACGTCGTACAAGAAGCTTTGAAATGTTAGAAAACTTGGTGCTTCTATTTTAATTTATTTATGAACATTTCAATGTTCAAGTAATTTTACTGATTTTATATTTTCAAGCTATTTTACTGAAAAATGATTTTGACTTGATTAAAACGCTGTTAGTAATTTAAATTCAAATATCTTATAAAAAAGCGAAATAGTAATTTCATATTTTATTTTTTCCATTTGAATGCAGATTTATTAGAGGAGATTGCCAAACTATTTTTGTTTTCTTCGATATTTGAACTAGTGCATTTGAGTGTCTCTACTTTTGTTTCTGTAAATTTGTTCCCGTTTATTAGATAGTATTAGAAATTTATTCTATTTATTGCATCGACAGATCGAACGGTAGAATGTATTGTACGGAATTTTTTATATAGATCAGATGACCAGAAAATACGTCCCTTTTCGCGATCAATCCCTCATGCATGCTCATCTATGTTACGTGACGTTACATAAAAGTAATCTTTGTTGTTTTGTTTTGACCAAATGATTTACCTTTTTGTGGTGAAAAACGGTCTTATTAGAAACTTTACAAGAATTTTGCTTTAGCCAGTACTTCACTTGCTGTTATTTTATTCACTTTGATGTCAATGAATATTTTCTCACAAGACGTACGTTTAATCGGTTTAATTATTAGCATCTAGTTGCAAATGTTGCGATCAGACGGACTTGTTGAATTCGAAGTTTTTTGTCGAAATGAATTTTATTTTGCAAACTATATGACTCATATATCCTAGCTGAAGTATTGAATTTGTCAGACATTAGCTGATTTTGGTTAAGCTTTTTTTCACAAAATCATTAATGCATTTTTATCAGGAAAGTGTTAAAAGCTTACTTAAGATATATTATAGGGCGGAAGTACTGCTGTGTAAACGGTCCAAGTCCTTCTTTCGCAGGATCCTGGATAAAATTAGCAGGATCCTGTGAAAGATGGGAATTGACCAGAAATGAAGATTTAGAATTAATAGAAGTTTATAGGGAAGATTTAACGTCTCTTTTACGTAATGATCGACTCAACAGTAATAATCGATAACGCAAATAGACGATAAAACTGTTATCACGATTGATCTGCAATTCAAATCGTACCGCTAATTTCGTCTCAGAAGAATCGTTATACTAAATTGCTTATATATAATTTTTGTAAGCCGCTTTTACACTGTGTGCTTTTATAATTTTTGGAAGAACTCTTCTCCAATCTCAAAATAACATAAAATGGAGAAATTATTCGTAATACTTTCCTGCCAAATGTGCGTTCGTCTGGTTTGATTTCGTGGTATGGCAAGAAAGCATAAACAAGAAGCAATGCGCGTTAAAATTACCACGGAAAGTCCCGAACGCGAGTGTGATGCAACGTGTTATTTTTAAACGGTTTTTCGCATATTTTTAGTATAACTTTGTAACGCTGCGAAACTGTCTACAGCTGGCTGAAACATACTGGCTTTCTCGAATTACGGGAAAATTATAGCCGTTGCGTTTTCGACACGGAGCGATCAAAGAAATACGGCTTCAAGGATGCAGAAATATCAGAAAAATCCACACAAGACTCGCGATTCGGGATGATATGCACGCGATTAATACTTAGGATTAACACGCGCTGCGGAATATATCGATTATCTTACGCTGCAGTTATCCTAAAATGTATAGCAGACAAGTCGAGAATCAAGAATCAATCGAATGCCCTGCTGTCGCGTCCGAGAGTATGAATTCAGATTGATTTAGATAGAATTTACACAAAGTTCCTATTTTTCTTTCTTTCTCTCTCTTAGAAAGGTTCTTTAAATGCAGATAAAGATTATTGTTGTCCCTTTAATTATAAGATAGATATTTCATCGTTCGTTAGATATTTCACTTTTCGTCGATAGATATTTAACTTTTGATTTCGCACTGGATAAAACGTCCGCGAGGTTGCTACCTTCCGATCTTTAAGATCATTCAGTTATCACCTCGAATCTAGCATAACTTAGTAACTCGATAGTAATATCGATTAATTGATATTTGTTGCAATCAGTCGCTGTTGCCTATAATGGTTTATAATGGTCAATTTTGCTTTATGTATGTAAGCTGCAGATACGTATTTATTGGTCACGAAAGCGTGTTGCGACACGCTTAAAATTCAAATTTGCAGAAGTAATCGGTTATGCTGAAATGGTTATTTATCTTATCTCTCTGAAAGTTTAGTGATATAACCGCGAGTGGAATATAACTGGTTTATTCTGTACAACAACTTAATCACGGTCTGAAGCGATAGCTTTTTTTTTTTATAATGATTTTTTTTACATCGAATACAAATATGCAACTTGCCTAAAAGCTCTTAAACTCACGAATTCGTCTGCGGTTCATCAAATTACATTCGCATTTTATCACGGATGTAAGACAATTAACCTAACAATTCTAAATTCATGAATTCGAAATCGCTCTGTCTCAATGCGCTACAATTACATTTCCTCGAAAAAGTTTCAATGATGCAACAGCGAACGGAATGTGTTCGATTATGTGTGGTACACAACTTAGGCTAAGACACGACTTAAACTCTTTAGCGATTCAAGTTTCCTTATTTTGATATTTGTAGTTCGAGCGCGATTTGTATTGGACGCATAATAAATTTTGTGTCGAATACAAAGAGCTTCGAATGATATCCTATGAAAAAAAGTACAATATGTAATAAGTATATTATAGGGGAAGATACTTTCTTTTACATTATCTTCTAGCGAAAAAACGAGTAGCGAATCGTAATTAGATTTCGAAATATAGAAAAGTCGCAGGAGATAAATGATCGAAGGTGGCGGAAGTAACGTGAGAGGGAAGGACGAAAGAGCGCATTCGTAAGAAGGAAAATAAAAAGAGTAGGAAGAGGAGAGGGAAGGGATCAAGAGGGGAGGAAAGGGAAGGAAGAAAGAAAGAAATAGGACAGAAAAAAAGATGTTAACAGAAAAGATTGAAATGGAGACTGTCTATTTGAACGGATTCGAACGTTACTTTCGAAGGGGACGAATCAGCCGCGCGGCCGTTAAAAAGAAAAAAAAACCCCGTCCCTTGACGCCGATCCCCTTGGATGAAACTAAATATAAAGGAGTTAAGAGACGGGGTGAAACTTAACGCTTGATAGGGGCGATTAAAAGCAACGAACGAAAAAGAATCCGGAACACCAGAAGGCCCGAAAAACTGATGACTGCATCTGCTGCAGCTGTCGCTGTCTCTATCGTCATACACGCATATATTATGTATTTACGCGTTATAATTACGCTTTCATAATCGCGCGATCGCGAAGTCGACCAGGAGGGCGGCAGCTAGATTTTCAACGGGTCAGAATGGTGAAACGAGTGTTTGACTGGAACTATTTTCGGGGGCTAGGGGACGTGTTTTTGCACCCCCCTCTGGGGGAGGGAGAGCGAATAAATTGGAAACGACTTTTCCTTTTTTTTGCGAATTTCGTTTTTACTTTCTTTTTTAGTTTTCTCTTCCCCGCAAAGATTCAAATAATTTAATGCTCGTTAGAAAAACATCCACGGCATTGTCCTTCTTTTACTATGATTTTGTGCCGAAAAGAATCTAACTTCTCCTACAGCAGTAATTTATTCCTGTAGTAGTTCATTCAATCACCCTATTCACTTCAAATTCTTGGTACAAATCGAGGGTTAGCAGATCCCGTATTATTATTATTATTATTATTATTATTATTATCGTTATTACCAGATTCTATTCTATTCCTTCTAGTTTTTCTTCTCGTTTGCCGAAAATCATCTAGAGATATGTGTATCACGAAAGAAGGACGCTCCATAATTTCCGGCTAGTCACATCAGTTATGGAATCTCTATGAAATCACAGTTTTACCACAGTTTTCGTTTTACCTCCCCCTTATTTAATCTTATTGTACATGTATGTGTGAATGTGTATATATTTTTCTCTTTTATTTTATTTTCACTCTTCCTTCTCTCTGTCTAGTTCTGCAATATTTTTTCCTTCGCGCAATCGCGCTCACGGTTTGCCGCAGGTTCGAGGTGACTAATCTGTATCTAATTCCGTTCTTGTGATTTTTCGTTCAGAGTCGCACGCGAGAAATCACGCGCAGCAGCCACGGAATAAAATATGCAACCGAAAGAGTGGATGTATCGCGTCACGCTTAGTCAGTCTTGTTCGAATGGAAGAACCGAAACTCGCGTCGTCCTGACGAACGCACCTCCCAACGAAAAGGGTGCGTCGCGAACGGGACCCGCGGGTCCCGATTCCCCGTTTATAATTATACAAAAATAAATGCTTTTTGAATTACCCACAACAATAGAGTCGTACAAAATGATTTTTGTGTTTTATTTCTTTCTTATACGGAACTCGTTTTCTTTTTATCTTTTTATTTGTACAAAATATGTCGCTCTGCGCGCAGCACTCGAGTCGACTATTCGCGGATCGATCGCTCCGCAAACTTCTTTCTCCTCTCTTCTTCTTTTTGGTACTATTTTCGAAATGCACAGCCTAATCTCTTCGCGTTCGTATTTCACCGAGAACTCCAAGATCATATAAAATCTCCCGGAGGGACTCGGGTACGTTTGCCTCACTATCGTCGGTTGTTAAAGCTTCCTCGTTCTATGACAGAGTGTTATTCATTTTTTCTCTCTCTTTCTCTCTCCCCCCTCCTCTCTCTCTCTTTTACTTCCTACTTTACCTTTTTTTTGTTTTTTTTGTTTATTTATTTTTTTAATGTGTTCGTAATCGTTTGTCTTCCTCGCCGAAGCGAGCCGCCGGCCGCAAAGGGACCAGCCCCTGCGAGACCGCGCAAAGGGATTGCTCCCTGCACGACCGCGCACTCACTACAGATAAAGAAGATTCACCTACTTGTATGTATGCTCGTTTTTTTTCCTTATCCAAAAAAAAGGAACAATCTCCACACAAGTAGGTGCGCCCGACAACTACATCTTCCCGATTTGTTTTTGTATCATAACGCGCGATAATATAAAGAAATGCGAAAAATTACATGTATGAGAGAGAGAGTCAAAACGAGGAAAAAAAATATTAATAATTTTACAACGCGCTTATTTGATGGTCAGAATAAGATCTAAAATGTTGGCCGAATTGTCATTTTCCTCGCTCGTCACGGAAACTCCAACAACCGTGTCTGATCGGCGGCTTCTTGAACGTGAAAGGACGAATGTGAGATCGAACGAAGTGCTTGTTCTAAGCCGGAACTATTGTGCGTAAGATAGCGCGCCTAACGCGTACGGTGTTTTTAGAATACGATTTAGTATATGCGCTAGAGAGTATGCACGGCGGCGTTCAAAATCCTCTTCGAATTGAAAATTCAGATAGCCAGAGAAAGATCAAAGTAAAAAAAAACTAATCCGCACGATGCAAAAAAAGGATGGCGTCCAATTTTTCAAAAATCGACCATTAGTTTTGAAGTAAGCTCGTTCGCAGGAGTGATCGATACTTAACTTTCGCTTTACTGATACATGGCGGCTGTTTACAATGGCTCACGGAAGAATGCGAGATTTTTATCCTCGATGGCGGACGAGAAAGGATCTTGAGCAGCTAAATAACAAATACTCGGGGCCTCTTTGCGGGGCCGCGTTCTTTGATCCGCAGGTGATACTGGACGTGCAACAATTCTCACCGGACGAGATTACGGTGAAGACGATTGACAATCACGTCGTTGTTGAGGCCAAGCATGAGGAGAAGCAGGACGAGCACGGCTACATCAGCAGACACTTCGTACGCAGATACGTCCTGCCTCCGTCTCACGACCTCGTCAACATCACCTCGACCCTCTCTTCGGATGGTGTACTAACTGTCACGGCGCCCAAAAAGGTACGCTCGATCGAACCGAGACAATCTGCGTTAACATTCGACCCACTCCTTCATTCGCGGATTCAACCGCGAACGAACGGACCCTTCTCTCTCCCTCTCCCTCCTTTCTCTCTCTCTCTCTCTCTCTCTCTCTCTCTCTCTCTCTCTCTCTCTCTCTCTCTCTCTCTACTCTCTCTCTCTCTCTCTCTACTCTCTCTCTCTCTCTCTACTCTCTACTC
>NW_012130069.1:3041165-3061347 GCF_000143395.1 Atta cephalotes | reverse complement strand
AACCGTTACCGTACGTACGTACCGAACCGAACGAACTACTCTACGTACTACTACCTACCTACCTCCTCTCTCGTCGTCTACTACGACGACGACGTACCTCTCTCTCTCCTCCTCCTCCTCTCTCTCTCTCTCTCTCTCTCTCTCTCTCTCTCTCTCTCTCTATCCCTTTCTCTCGCTCTTTTTCCCTTCTCTCGTCTTTGATATAACTGGTGCAGCTTACGTTACATATTTGACTTTTGCTTTTCAATTCCGACGTTCCCAATGCTGCGCCTCAGTGTGCAGTACTAGAGGAGGCAGATGGTGTCGACGGTTTTGGATCAAACACTATGAGTCTGTTCTAAACTACAAAACAGAATATGTCTTGTTAATGTACAGAATTCAAAATGTAGTCTTTATGCGTGGACGAGGCACATTCGCGATATCAGATCAGCGTGTGTCGATTTTAAAGGACGTTCCTGAAACTCGGCGATACCAATGCAAGAGCGAATAACAAATTATCGTGAGAAAATGATGATGACACGTTAAATAGTGCTCTCATCTCGATACTTAATCCCTCTGATTTAAAAGCAATTGCATTTTCAGTGAGTTTCAGAAATAGAATTCTGTTAAAATCGATGACACAATTAGTCGATAATCGAGTGTTCCTCATCAGACACGTAATACAGTTTTAATTTATTATATTGATTAAAATTTATTGATCATAAAATTGATCATTTATCAATATCGATCGATATCGATCGATTTATCACTATTGATAAAATATCGATCTCTTTTTTTTCCTATTTATAGGAATTTATATATCATCTTTCTTATATTTTAGATGCTGTCAAGTATCATTAAAATGAATATGATTGTAAATACATTAGAACGTAGAATTATTTTAAACAACTTCATCAAAATTTTGTAATTCTATTGTGATAATTCTATGACGTGTAAAAATTAATTTTATGTTATCGGGGTTAAAGATTTATTTTTCACTATCGACTAAGAATAGTTCAAAGCATTTATTATTCACGTTATATGCCTCACACTTTGACCTTAACGTATTTTTAACTCTTTTAATTCATCGTCCATAGACATAATTCTATTATCTTAATGTATAATATATTATCGTGTCTAGACATCTTATGCGCTTACCTATATCTCGAAGTTCTCTTCTCATATTTGTTCAAAGCGTGAAGGAATTTCAAATTCTAATCACAGCTATTATCGTCGTGTACGGATTGTTCAAGCACCGACCCCGTAGGGTACACTAAAAAACACAAACACATAGCTTTATAATTCATTTATCGAATAACGTGACCAACGTTTATTTTACATTTTCAGAACATGACGCCGGCTGGCACGGAAAGAGTCATCAGCGTTGTTCAAACGGGAATACCAGCTGCCAAGCCGGTTCCCGTCGAAACAACTGCTACTACTACTACTACTACAACCACTACCACCAACTGAAGAATTTATTATTCGAAACTTTCATTCCGACATTCACTTCATTCTTTTACTTTCTCAATTCTAATAATGTAAAACAATTTTGTATAACAAAATTGTGCCACATCTAATAATTTTCTAATATTTATTTCACGAAGATAATTTTTTATGTATAATATAAATATATTTCGTTACATCGTTTGATATCAATTACAAACAAATTACATTTTGTTTGTTTTCAATCTCTAATATATCAAAATTATCTTTATCAAGAGAGTTAATTTTAGTTTCAATTTAATTGAAACTGATTCTCTCTTTTTGTCTCTTTCCGATATTAATTCGACAAGAGAAATAATAGATCTCCAAGAGACAAAAAAATCTGAACAATTATCTTACAATTATCTTAATAAAAGAAATCAAGTTTAATAACAAATAATATAATTTATGTGTGTATAACTGGGATTTAGAGGTTGTCAATTAAAAAGAAGAAATACCAAAGTATTAAGCAGTCACAGTTTAGTACATTCTCTCTTCCTTGATATTACTGCTTTCCAATTGTATTAATATAGCAAAATAATTTTCTCCTTTCCATTTCTTCAATTAAAATTATTTTAATGAAAGAAACCAAGTTTTATGATAAATAATATAATTTATATGTGTGCATAACTAAAATTTAGAGACTGCCAATTAAAAAGAAGAAACATCAAAGCCTTAAGCGTCACAGTTTTGTATGCTCATCTTCCTTGATATTATTACTTTTCAACTTGCATTATTTATATAGCAAAATGAATTATTTTCTTCTTCTCTACACATTCATTCTTATTGTAATAAAACTACCGTGATAAAATATAATGCACTAAATCTAGTTAAATCAATGGATTAAATAATCGTATTGAAGTTTCATGAAATAAAAAGAAAAAACCCGAAATCGGGATATACCTACGGTAAACTGTCGCGCTCCGCACGTAGTGCCCGCTCGCCTACATTTTCCCGTGCCGGCGGTCTCGACGAAGTAAGAAGCCGAAGTGTATTACACTGATGATGGAGGATGAAAGGGGTCTTCGGGTGTTCGCAGCGTCCGAACTGAACCAGGGTTTGTTTACGAATGCGCCGCGGCTGGCCGGCCGGCCGGTTTATATAGGTACGCGCCGCGTCGCCGCAAAACGGAGGAAGCTTCGAGATCACCGCGTCCTTACTCCGCGTCACATAATGCGCAATTCCTTATGACCGATTGTTTCAGGTCTTAGCGATACTTGGTCCCATCCGGGATCGCAATAATCAATATCGTCGTGACGAAATCTGTCGATTGATGCGTCGTCCAATGCATTTTTTTCACGTTACAAGAGAGAAATTCGCAAATGCCAAGTATTGATCGGTCCCCGGCCGGCAGGGACGACGGGATTTCTGGCACGTTCGCTCAGCTCAGTCGAAGAGGCCCCACCATATCATCCAACCCACACAGGAGAACGCCGCCGTTTCCCCTGTTCACCCCCGCACCATTAGCACGGTCAACCGGTATGTGATATAATACCGCTTGTATAATGTAGCGTTGCCTTTTCAGCTGCTTCGTGCGGCTGTATGATACGCGTCGATTTGTTTTGTATTTTGACGACAAAATCTGCGGGAGGACCAAATTAAAAAACGATCATAGAACCTATTGCGTAGCAAAATTACTACGAAGACATAATTTGCGTGAAATAACCTTGGGACAAACTTCGTCCGAATTATTACTCCGGAAGGAATTATATTCGCAAAATGATTGATTTATGTTAATACGCGGAGACCGCGTTCTAGTGTGTAAAATTCGTATTCTATAACGTACAATAATGAGGATTTTGTTATCGCTAACAAAGAAGAGAGAGAGAAAGAGAGAAAGAGAGAGAGAGAGAGAGAGAGAGAGAGAGAGACTTGTTGTTGACAGATTAGAAGATTGTTTTCGAGAATATTTTGTTAACATTAATTTTGTAGGGAAGGAAAGAGGGACGCCATGCGGCGTGACCCAACATTACGAAACTGCGCGCGCGTATATGTGTGTACTACACCAAATATTGAAACGTAGTTTCTTCGGCCAGAAAGCGTTCGTGGTGGGATTTCCGTACTGCGCAGCAGCTCCAAGTGACCTTGCTGCCGTTCCGACGTAGTTTTTTTTATCAGCTCTTAAGGCGAACGACAGCTATTTTTATGAGATTTCGAGGCGCGGTCGGGACCCGGCCGGCAACGCGTATTATATTTGCAAACGCACAACAACCGGGTTGATTCACGCATGGCACAGCCGATAGCGTGAGAATGAGCAATTTCGACGCAGACACGAAATCGCCGGCGACACTCGGAGACGCAAATATTACGTAACATAATGCCAATATATAACACTCGCCTCATTATGTTTGGCAAATGTAGGTCGCAGAGATCTTCGCCTAGAAGACGCGTAATTATGGAAGAGAAAAAAAGAAGAAGATAAATGAATCTTTACATTTGCATTAGAGATTGCACGGCTTCGACGATGCGCGACCGTCGGGCAACGGCGCATAATAGCGAGGTTACAATCGGGTTGCATAATATTACGTTCGTTCCTCTTTCGGTGTATCATGTACCGCTCTATCGATTTCCTTTTCATATCGCTCGTTAGCCCGACCCGAACGTATCACAAAGGACGCTCCTTTTTAAGTAGACGCAATTAATGCAATTTTATTCAGAAATATATGAGGGTCGTGCGCGCGTCAGATACTTATCTCTCTCCCTGCGAGATCGTCTTTTTGTCGGCCGTTAACAACGGCTAGCGGATTAGGCTCGAATGGAAGGGTGAACGGAACTACTTGTATACTTCATAGAAATATGCACAATGTGCTGTGCGATACCTCGTTACATTCAGGTGTCATTCAGAACGGTGTAATGAAATGCGAAGGTAGACGGTTGCCAACTATGTTGCATTAAATGGGAACGGCGATGATCTGTGGGAACTTTCTCAACGACATGTTTCTCTTTTTACCAATCTTGTCGGAACGAAAATGGTATACAGTTAGTGAACATTACTAACAAAAATACTCTCAATTAGTACATCTTCTCATCGATGTATCTTCTTTTCCGTTTTTGATAGATCACTGAAACAAATCGACTTGTTAGGAAATCCAAACTATAGTTAAATTGAGAGCATGCTTTTTCTAATCTTAAGAAATTATTTTTATTATAAATCGTTTTCAAGACAAAGATTAATTAAAAATTAATACATTTACAGTTGAGAAATTTCGTGTAATTTGATGTATATATTTCGAATAGTTTAAATTCATTCATCACGTTTTTCTCGCAAGTAAATTTAGAACGAGCGATACGACTGAGAAACCTGTGGTTTTTATGTGGTTTTACGTTCTGATTGTGTGATTCTCCGGAGGTGATATAGCTCTGCAAATAATTCAAACAATAAATACAAAGTATATAGAATACATTAAATTTCAAATGTATATACATTCTATATATTAGCCCAACAAAGTTACATGTAATACGTATGGTTAATTATAATTAACGTATGGTTAATTATAAATTTCTCGTTCAACAATATAACACGTGTGTTATATTACAGTTATATTGTTAAGTGAGAAATTACAAACTAAAGGGCCTATTCTGTAACTCTTAACTCTTACTCGACTGTAACTGTAGCGTATATAGTATATATTATAGTATCGTTGATTTTATACATGATAAAAAAGCTGCGAAATGATACCATAACGTTACAGTTATAGTCGTTAAGAGTTACAAAATAGATCCCAAAGACCCCTATTTTATAACTTGTAATGACAATAACGATATCGTTACGCAAGTTTTGTACACGATAAAAGCAACATAACAACCACATAACGATCTCGTTAGAGTCGAATTACAGAATAGAAGTTTAACGAAAGATACGTGATTTTGTGCTTGCTGGCAAATCTTTTAATGTCTAACGATATATTATACTGTCTAATTTTGCGTATTTCTTATACTCCTATAATCTTCTCTTTGAATGCTTTTTATTATTTTAGATTTTTTTAAGATTAATGTTCTAGACATATTTTTTTAGATTCGAATAACTTACATTAGCAATTAATAATAATATGTAGCTGTTTGTTTTGAAAAGATTTTAGTAAAAAAGAAAGAAGATTATCAGATATTTCAACAAATCGTTATAAAACGCAGATATTGCAATTTAGGTGTTTCCATCGTGTTCCAGAACATTCGAGGTTCAGCTGCAGCAGCTAATCGATAGATGCACGAAGTGAGTTATAGATATAACGTATAGAAAGTGCGCAAATGTTCGCTGTCTCCGACCCAGCAAAATAAACGCATCGATTACACATTTCATCCATTATTTCCCTTTCCACGATTGTATTGTCAGCAAAAAAAAAAACAGGAATTACACAGTAAAGATTAATATAACCACTACTCTTCGTTCCAAGTTATAAAAAAATTCTACATTATAATTCTTGCGACTGATATTAATATCTTAGTGTAAATTATAGCAGCCTTATGCTATAATAATCGTATAGTTAAGTTTCTTTTCAGCAAAATATACAGTTTACAATGTGGCAGAATAAATAATAGCTTTGTGTAAAGTTAGACAATTTCCCTCGCATCCTCATCTATATTAAACATAATAAGTTGTTTAGACTTCACTGCACAGCCAGGATAATGCGTCTTCGTGCAAGGGTGAACAGCTATTACGCAACATAGAACAAAAATTGCCCCACCCTAATCGTGCCGCGCAGAACTTCGATCTGCCGAGAGGGAAAGGTAAAGAGACGCTGCGTCGCAATATTCTCTCCCTCGAAACTCTTGCTATAAAGTTTTCTACTTGTCGCGGCACTGCGGTTTACCTTCATCAACTCGCTACATAAATAACGAACTCTTGTCCGCGGTGCTTCTCCAACCGCGGTTTAGGTAACCTGCCCGCTGGACTAATTTTAGTTACTTCGCTGGTATTGCGCGACCTTGAACTCGGCAGTCATGTCGAGGATGATGTTGCAGCCGGGTCGGGCCACCGATGGCTTGGATCTCAAAATTTTGAATTCCGGTCGCCAACCGGTCGAGTGAGTAGCTGGTTTGCAACGATCTGCCCTGTGACACTTGTGGCACGACAATACTGCAAGTAGATATACCTTTTCCACGAGGGCTAGATGGGCGTTTTCGAGCCCCGGGGTGCACGCAGGTGTGTGTGCAGCCTGGAGCGTGAGTTTCTCGAAACGTCGACGAAACGCCCTGTTATCGATCGCATCCATGACCAAGTCCCAGCCGGCGAGAGTGTGTCGCTGGGTGAAGGTTGATGAACCTTACACGTACGTTGTTTTGTCCGGCCGGTGCAAATTCGACGTACCCATAGAATACATTATAGCGAAATTACGCAATCTTACAAGCTGCCATGCGGAATTACGCATCAGGATTGTTGAGCAAACTGTCGGAGACCTTTATTCGCAAAATATACTGTCATGTAATATTATGTTATTTCCATTAAAGTCGAATTACATTAATTTAGACTATATATTATTTTAATTGATAAGAATTTTTATATGCTGAGAGAGAGAGAGAGAGAGAGAGAGAGAGAGAGATATTTTTATGTATGTTACGAATACATTATATCTCAAGAAAAGAATAAATACAAATAATAGTACATAGATTCGAGAGACATTCGGTTTCTTTATTATCATTTTGTGATATTATTATGGAATTTATAAAACTAATAAAAATGTATTAACACAATGTATTGTATTCTTATTTATCTTAAAATAGAAAATCAAACCCAGAGACAATCGAGAATATTATATTACCTGTATATGCATATAAAAGCTTTAAGGTTCAGCTTTTAGAGCTCCACTTTGAGAGAAGAAACATAATTCTAAAAGTAAATGTATAAAAATAATTTAGAACTCAGCGTGAGATCTTTAATATTCTAAAAGTATCCAATCTGCACTTCGGTCATATTAGATTTCACTAGGATAATATTTTCTATTCTTAAATAGCGAAGAGAATTATATTTTCAAACATGATAAATGTATTATTGACAAAATTAGAAAAATCGCGTTAAAAATTTATATATTTATCAATGTTTTTCTGACTAAATAAGAGAAACTGCACAACTGTACATGGCGCAAATCTTCTTTGTCTACAGCTGATTCATATACTACAACCGATATTAAGCAATCATTGAAAATAATTTATTTATTTGACTTCTTTGTTGAAAAAAAAAAATTATATTATATTATTAATTTCTTCATATTCTTATCGATTAATATTAATAGGAAATTCTTTTTACAAATATTAAAAATATAAAAAAATTAAAACTAATTATATTATATTAAATTGAATGATTATTCAACAATTTTTAATTTTTAGTTTAATTTAATAATAAATAAATAAAAAAGTTTGATTGTATTTAAATTATATTTACTCATTGAGTTATATCTGCCATCTAGTAAAACTTGAAATTACTTTGAAGAAACATGACCAATAGATGATAATTCAAAAATGTGAGAGTATAATTTATAATAAAATAATAAATAATTATAATTGTTTATAAATAATTAAAATTGTATATTTGAAGTATAATATATTATAAATTTGGATATTACAGTACAATTTCATTTATGAAAACTGCATATAATAAATTGTTAAATCTTCATTTTATTTATATTACATGATAACATTATTCGACAATACGGTAACAGGCTTTATATAAGTTAAACGATAGATTTTTTTCTGCTTGGTTGTGTTTCTGTAAACAGCAATTGATAAGCAAACGTTTTAAATAAGGCTCCCGAAATAGAACCAACCCAATAAATTTAATTAAACAAACAAAATTAAATGCTAAAAGTTTAAGAAAAAATAAAATTAACAATAAAACATTTTCATAACTTAAATTAACTACTGTTTGGACATACATTTTACTCTTATATGATAAATCGTATTATGTATAATTTCTAATCTCAGAAATGTTATTGCTAGAGATGTAAAAATAATGGTATTTTTTACTTCGGAGAAAAGTATCAAGTAAAAAACTAGTTTTTAAATAATATATTTTTGACCAAATTATATAAAATTTATTAAAAAAATCTAGTTATTTCAATATAATTATTTGAACGACAAATATTTTATATTTACAAGCTAAATAAGTGATGTTATTAATTCAAATAATACTTTATAAGCATAATAGACACTATTTTATTGCATATTGGTTATAATTGTACTCTATATTTTGATTATTTTGTATTCTTTTTAATTATTTTGAGACAACATCTCATATATAATATTGATTCAAGAGTAATTAGAGATTCAATAATCATTGTCTCACTAATTTAAATTTAGAATATGTATACAATTACATATTACAATCACAGTATACAACAAAAACAGTGTCAATTAGTCTAGTAAAGTATTATTTGTATTAGTAACAATATGGAACACTTACTTAACTTTTAAAATTGAACTGCAGCATAAAATATAATAGTGAAAGGTAAAGTATATTTATGGCCATCAGCATTATATTGTATTAATTATTATATAATACAATATTTTAACTTTTATAACTATTTCTTACACAAAAATCTTACGGATAAGTGCAAAAACTAAATTCTGGAACAATAGTACAGCGACGAAATTGTAAAATGCTAAAAACAAAACACACCCGAGTAAAATATCGTTAAATTTGAAGGAAAAAAACCATTATTTCCTGAGTTTTTACGCTAAAATTTTAGGATTTTTCCATTGTTTACATTTCTAGTTATTGCCATTAAATTAAAAAAAATTTTCGATATGTGATGTTTAAATAAGCTGATATATCATTAAAGATAATTTTGTTATGTGTGCTACAGTTGAATTAATTTACACAATTCTTATCGTGCAGAGTATATCAGGTATGTAATATGTAGTTTTATTATTAGAAATTCTTAATTAAACGCTCATTAACGATAATCGTACTTCTATATCTCGTGCACATAATTCGAGTTGATAAAGAATGAAAGATAAAGACACTATTGTAATAAATTTTGAAATATAATCAATATCAATATGAAATCGGAGCTTAACAGTCTTATTGGAAATAAGTTTTTGTTCTTGTATTCATCTATACTATATATAATAAATTTTTATTTTCTACTTACCCAGTGATCCTTCCAATTACTATTCCAAAATGCAGGTGCAAATGATCGTATTGGATTTATATTACATCCGGTATAAGGACCCTAGAGAGATTGAAAAGAATAAATTATTTCAATTTCATATTTAATTATAAAAAAGAGATTATTGATTATTTTTATGTGTATTTTGTTCTTCCTTCTTTTATAAAATTATATCTTCTTTTTTTTATAAAATTATATTTATATGATAAATTTTTTTAAAATTATCAAGCTACACAGGATATATTTCTAAACAGTAATAAAAATGTAAGATAGAAGAATAATTAATGTTATATAATTAATGTTATGAAATACTTAATAATAATTTTAATAATGGAAAAACATAAGAATTGTGCGTTGTTTTAAAATATATAAAATATAATAGTTTTACCACTGTAAAAGAAAGGAAAGTGAATTAACTAAACAGCCGAATTTGAGGACGGCCGTATCCGTAAAATGAGAACACCGAGGATCCCGTGTTGCACAAGTTGCTGCGCAAACTAGGAAACACGTGCAAAATATCTCAATTAATAAACCTTGCATGCTGCTAAGTTCCGGATAAACAACAGTGACACAGAGGCTGAGTTGAGTTTGATTTTCCGTTGTTGAATTCCGCCGAAAGTGTTGTCCACTGCGGGAGTACAGATTATTGATAAATATACTAACAATAACAAAATATAATAAAACAAATAATAATAAAATAATACTTTTAAAATTCCATATCCCACGATGGCATCAATTAACTGTCCCAAGATGTAAACCACACCGATCAGAATTGATTTCAGGTCCAAAGTGACAGCACCGATAGTGATAGTCGGATTAAGATAAGCGCCACTTATGTGACCTATCGTCTAAGAAATATCAGTAAATGAAATTTTGAACACAAAAATATGGTAAACCAAATGTTTTAAAAAAAAATATGCTTTATAAAAATATATGTCTCATAAAATCCGATCAAGATTTAATTATATCGATATTACAAGTTATAATTTATAAGGTTTAATTTGTAATTTATATAAAATAATAAATATATACATAAAGAACATACATTACAAACCAAGCGAGATGTTTATTGCTAATTGCTTATTTAAAATTTATATAAACAAAACCGCAAACATTTAGATCTTTATCAGGTCATTATCAATATGACAATAATAATTACATGATATGATGCCACAGTAAATTTAACAGTTACAATAAACGGAAAGAAAGGTGATTTTATAATGTTCACTCGCACGTCTTTAGACAATCCCAAATTTTTTGTAGTATAAGTTTATTATAGCTTATTTATACAATACCCTCTATAAGTTGGGAACACCTTACGTTTTATAGGTTTGTAAATAATTATTTAATTGAAAAAAAACAAAATAAAAGTATATACGTACATACATATGTTATCTATAACGTATGTATGTATGTACTTTTATTTCGTCCAATTCAAGATTTAATAACATGCTATTAAAATGGAATTTTAATAAAATGTGATTCATACAAAATCTGATTCTTCGGGAATCCATTTTACAATTTTTACGGAGTCTGAAATCAATTTGCGACTCAAATAATTTATCACTTTTATAAAAACCGTTAAACTACAATTAAATGACCTGTGTATATACAACGAACATAAATACAATGTTATAAAACAAGTGACAATATACAATATATAAACAATAGCGCGATTTAATTTTGAACACTTCGATGCTGTGAAATGATTATCCAACATATTTTCGGCATGTGCAAGCTTATAGATGTTCTAGATAAATGCTTATCGTCATTGTTTATGATAATTGTTTATCATCTTACGAAGTAAGATTATTTAAATCAAAAACATATATAGATCACTGTCATGTAAGAGCTTTCCTGTAAAATGTAGGATGATTCCCAAACTTATGATAGGTAGCTTGTGAAATTCATATCGCGTATGAATGAAAAATATATATCATATTATATCATATCATATCATGTTTTTAACATAAAGAAAATATTTATAAAATAATTTTGAAGACAATTAAGTCACATGACAACACGTACCATAATTATGAAGTTCCAATACACCGAAGGCAAGTGCCGTTTTGTAGCGTCGGAGGTGCGGTTTCCATAGAGCTAACACTCCCCATATAACCGATATACAGGAGCATTGCTATGCCAATGATTTCCGCTGCTTACATTGTATTCTCTTGTAGTTGCCATATTCCGCCTATAAAAATTCGTATAAGCGGATTTCGATATCTATATAAATCTCAATAATGATGAACTCATTACCTCGTTTGTGTTGCATGATGAAATCCCGCGTCTAAATTTACTATGATTATTACTTTAACAATCTGTGCAAACTATCACGAATCGCATTGCATATTACTGTTTTTCGTAAGGATATAAAAAAGAATGCGATGTCTCATCACATGTTCGATAGATACATTAAGTATAATTCGTAATTAAATCACTGGTGTACTTAATGTACTTGATGTACTGTATATACGAAAAATGCACATGTCCACGATATTACATCATTTTTTTATTTTGATAAAAATATAAAATGGATATTTTACATTCAAATAATATTATCAAATAATCTGCTTGATACGTCAAAAACATATTTTAGTTGTATGAATCGTTCACCCTATTCACGTTCACCCTCTGAAAAGAACTCTTTATTCCTTCAGACGACATGGAAGAATAAAGCTCCGACTTGGAGAGTCCAAAGTTATCACCATCACAGCGCATGCGTTGCCGCTGAAATTGCATGCGTTTTCCTCACCATTAAAACTTTCCATAATTCTTGCAAATTGGTCGCAAATCATTGTAAAAAAACGCGAATTATGCACGCAAGCGCTCACGGTTGATTCTCGCAGGTCACGCTCGTGTCCATCAGTCGTTGAAAATATTTATACAGTTAATATATATATATATATATATATATTCTACATAAAAACGAACTAAAAATTCCTAAATCGATGTCGCTGAAAGACTTTACGCTATTTCGAAATCGCAATTATAAGGCCGACACTGAGTACGTAGTGAAAGTGGCCAAGACTTTGTTAACACCTGTGGGTATTTGGCCGCTCTACCGAGGTAACTCCAAGTCGGATAAAATCAAAAATTACCTCCAAACAGGAGTAATATTTGGATTGATGTGCTATTTGCTTGTTCCACACATCATATATACCTTTTTCGATGCAGAGGATCTGACAAGATATATGAAGGTTGTAGCTGCTCAGGTGTTCAGTCTACTTGCCATTATTAAATTCTGGACAATGATTATTAATAGAGAAGAGATCAGATACTGTCTGCAGCAAATGGAAATGCAGTATAGAAACGTGGAATGCGAGGAAGATCGATTGGTGATGATGAAGAGCGCCAAGATTGGGAGACTCTTCACGGTGACGTACTTGGGATTATCATACGGCGGCGCATTGCCTTATCATATAATTATGCCGTTGCTGGAGGATAGAATTGTCAAAGAAGACAACACGACACAAATACCTCTACCCTATCTTAGCGACTACGTTCTTTTTGTAGTGGAAGACTCGCCGTTCTATGAGATTACCTTTGTTTCGCAAATTCTGATTAGCAGCATTATCCTCTCTACGAATTGCGGTGTTTACAGCTTGATTGCTACTTGTGTGATGCACAGTTGCTGTTTGTTCGAAGTCGTGCGCAGACAGATGGAAACAGTCCTCGATGATGAAATCAATAATCTTCACAAGCGATTTGGGAGAATAATCGAGCATCATATGCAAGCTATCAAGTGAGAAAGTTTTAATTTACATCTTATATTAGTATCTCTGTAAATGTTCTCATTATATTCTGGTTAAATCATATGCAATATGCAATTATGTATTAAGACAAAGAAAAAAAAAAGTGTTTTCATAATTTATATTAGTTTTATTCACTGGATTTAGATAATAAAATACGTTACAGATTTGCAGAGATGATTGAGAAATCATTAAACATTGTTTTTTTATGTGAAATGGTTGGTTGCACTATTATTATATGCTTTTTGGAATTCGGCGTTCTTAAGGTATTTCTGTTAATAGAAATTATTAGAATAAAACACAGGATGAAATTTTATAAATGTACATTTACGCAAATTTATTTCAGGAATGGGAAGACGGAAAAATCTTAAATATGGGTACATATTTTGTTTTAATGACATCAATATTTGTAAATGTTTTTATTATATCAGCTATCGGTGATCGCCTTAAAGAAGAGGTATTTTCCATAAATTTGCATTAAATAATTTATAAAATATCTCTGTAATACATATCCATTGCAATTACAAACAAATGAAAAATTTATAAAACTCGATTGAGATTAAATGATAAAATAACAATAACAATAATAATAATAATAATAATAATAATAATAATAATATGATAAACATAATGTAATAAATTAATTGATTGATTTTCATTTGTTTTTATTATGAAGAGCGAAAAGATAGGAGAATCGTCGTATTCTATCAAATGGTATGATTTGCCATCACAAATTGTAAAAGATTTAATTCTGGTGATGCTTAGATCAAATCGCCCGTCAACTTTGACAGCCGCAAAAATATTCGATCTCTCTCTTCAAGGATTCTGTGAGGTAATTTGCTTATAATGTTCATCTAAAAATTGATAGAAATATAACATTTGCTAGATACACTATTCGCGTTTTAGGTTTGCAAAACATCAGCGGCGTACTTTAATTTTATACGAGCAATGACTACATAAATTTTCAACTATTATCGCATCGAGTACTTATATACATATAAGAAATACTATTACTGTGACTTTATGAGAGATTACATCTCACTTCTTATATAACATCAGTGAAAAACAATCACTTCTCTGTCGAATAATAAATCATATTACTGACAATAATTTGAATAGTACATGTCATTTATTACAATTCCCATATATAACGTTTTCCACGATTCTGTTCTTTTCTGCGAAAAAAATTTATTTGAATTGTCGGTTTTCTGAGTTACGACTAACTTCCCAATTGCGTAATGCATATTCTTTGTTAAAACTTTTATTGTCATATATCATTATTTTTCCCTTTCCGAAACTTTTTCCTTTTCTCAAATTTTATAAATCGTAAGTAATAGATGCGTGTTCTACAATCATTCTAAATTGCCAAGTAGAATTTGCTTGCAAAGAGAAAACGTTTTAATAAATAACTTACCAAGATAAAATGATCTGGCGCTACTGAAAATATTATGGAGAAAAATTTCAGTTGAATTTAAAACTTATATAAATATATATCTACAGATATCAACATCATCTTATCTCGTGATATCACTTAGGATTATATATACATTATATATATATATTATATAATGTGTACTTATATAACATATAATATAATTTTTATATAACATAATTTTAAAGATGCATATAAGAATTGCATTCCTATCACAAAAATATTATCTGATTCGAATAGTTTTAAGAATTTATTAATTTTTTAAAATAAATTCATATATTATAACTAAATTCTTTTATAATAAATAGTAATAAAGTTCTTATTATATCTAAAAAACTCGATATTTTTATATTCAATGCGTTAGAGAATGTTCAAATATTGTCGATTTACATTTAATATCATCTCTCAGTAACTTAAAAACGCACAGCAAATATTTCGAATTAGATTTCACTTTGTAAAAATATAGAAATGTATTCACCATTCTGAACACTGTACGCTTTTGCTTTCAACAACAACTCAACGAAGAAAATTTCTGTCTCAACTACCTCTTGACAACGCCTGCGTAGAATCATCATGAAATAATGTATATTTTTTTCCAATGAAAGTTGCGATAGTTCTTAGACGAATAGCCCTTACTGAGAGCTTCTTGGGAGAGGTGAACTTTTCGCACGCAAGCGCCTACGTTAACTTGTGTGCTATCCGATCAACGATCCCTCTTCCACCACTTTGTTGTTGTCAGTCGAGAATTAAACTTTGCGAAGCGAATAATTGTAGGACAATGATCGCGAGCATGTCGCCGGTCGACAATCGCGCGCTATTCCAAAACTTCAATTACAGGTCCGATACGGAGTACATGTTAAGAGTCGCCAAAATCTTGTTGACGCCTGTTGGCATCTGGCCACTTTACGGGAACGATTCTACAATGTATAAAATTAAATACTATCTCCAGACGAGCATCGTATTTTGCTTAATGTGTTTTTTGCTCGTTCCGCACATCATATATACCTTCTTCGATGCGGAGGACCTAACAAGATACATGAAAGTCATAGCCGCTCAGATATTTAGCCTGCTGGGTATCATCAAATTCTGGACAATGATCATTAACAAAAACAACATCAAGTACTGCTTGAAAGAGATGGAGATTCAGTACAGAGATGTGGAGAGTGAAGAGGATCGACTAGTGATGGTAAAAAACGCAAAGGTCGGAAGGCAGTTCACGATGATGTATTTGGTATTATTGTATGGTGGCGCATTACCTTATCATATAATTATGCCATTGATGGCGGACAAAGTCATCAAGGAAGACAACACGACTCATTTACCTCTGCCTTATCTCAGTGATTATGTCTTCTTCGTGGTAGAAGATTCACCATTCTACGAGATTCTTTTCGTCGTTCAGATCGTATTCAGCACTATGATCCTCTCTACGAACTGTGGTGTTTACAGTTTAATTGCCAGTTGTGTGATGCATGCCTGTTGCTTGTTCGAGATCGCTCGCAGACATATGGAAACATTATTGGTTGGTGGAATTGATGATCTTCATGAACGATTCAATTGGATCATTACGAATCACATGCGAGCTCTCAGGTCGAAAAAAGAATTGTCAATTTTTCAACAAATATATCATCAATAATATCAATATATGTGTAAAAAAAAGGATTTTATTTTTGCTAAATATTTCTGGATTTTATTTTTGCTAAATATTATTCTGAAGCAAATTCTATAGCATAAATAACTTTTATTAAATTGCAGTGTAATTATTTGCGATTATTCTAATTTATAATAATTACATTTATTTCATAATAATTTTTTATTTTATAATAATATCTACAGGTATGTTGAAATGATCGAAAATTCATTAAATATCGTTTTTCTATCAGAGATGATTCTATGCACTATTATCATATGCTTTCTTGAATATGGAGTTCTCAAGGTACTTAAATATATTTTTGCATAATTGAAAAGATAATTTATTTCTTAAAACCAAATTATATTTTTTTACACAAATTTCTTTCAGGAATGGGAAGACAATAAATTTTTTGGTGTGATTATATATTTTACATTAGTCACTTCAATTTTTGTAAATGTTTTTACTTTATCGACTATCGGCGATCGACTTAAAGAAGAGGTAAATTTAATAACCATTATTAAAAACGAATAATTAATTAATTTAATTAATTTAAATTGAGCTAATAATTAATTTAAGCCAAACAGTATATAATTAAATTTAATTAATTTAGTTAAATAAATCTTGAACTCTAGATTTATATTTAACTTTTTTCTTAAATACAATTTTCTTTTCTTAAAAGAGTGGAAAAATTGGAGAGGTATCATATTCCATTGATTGGTACACGATACCAACGAAGAACGTGAACAGCTTAATTATGGTGATGATTAGATCAAACCGTCCGTCAACTTTGACAGCTGCTAAAATGTTCGATATCTCTCTTCAAAGTTTTTGCGACGTAAGTATAATTTCTTCCATTGTATTAATTTGACAATTAAATATATTGTTCGATTAACATTCACAAATATTCATAGGTATGCAAGACATCAATGGCGTATCTGAATTTTATACGAATGCTTACGAAATAAAACGATTGTTTGTTTTCCAAATGGTTATTATAAGTGTCATTCACTAAAAAATATTACTTTCTTATCTCTCCTGCTCAAAATATATTAACTTCTTTACCTATACTAAATTATAAATATAAAATATTATATTTAACCTTTTTTATTGCTCGTATTTATTTAGCGATATTCATTAAGATCACATTTACGAATGAAACAACGCGCAATAGGTTAATTACGTTACTAATTTACTAATAATTAAAGTAACATTAGCGTCATTTCTGAGTCAGTCATTATAACAGTATTATGCTCATCATTTAATATACCTTTACAATTATATTGATATTATATTAATTTCTTGTATACGCAGTAAAGTATTTAATGTTATTATTATTGGTCAATATTATGATGCAAATACTTGACCACAATTCTCCATCTTCGCAGAAAGAACGCGCTTAAACTACAAACTATGATTTCAGTTTTACAATAGAATCAGTTTTCCTTGAAATCGTATCTCCTCCGTTTTAAAGTTTCTCAATGCATTATAAAGTATCCCTTTGCTTTAGCCTCTATTACGCTATTTTCTGTCACATCAGAAGGTTCTACAAAATATAAGACACAAATGTTTCTATTTTAATCATCGTGATAATTACTTAGCGGTAATAAAATTTACTCATAGAAGTAATTGATAATAAGAAGATTGAACATCGTAGGAAGTAATTAATATTTTTATAAAAATATATATGAAATCACCTGATTTTTTTATACGTGAACGATCATCTGAGATATTTTTATACCTTAATTAATCGTTATAATTAACAACATACAGTATATTATTGATTATTTTTTGATTTATTAATATTTAGGAACATTAATTAGGAACATAAATATGGAAATTTAATCACGATTTTGTGAGAAAAGTAATATTAAACAGAAGCATAATATATAATTTATTATGAGTATTAAAAAAAAAAATAAAGATTTTTATTAATTTTTTTATTAAGATTTTTATTTTTATAATGCTTTTTTATTGCGGGTTTTTGAATTGTACATTTAAAAGTTTGCAAAGAATAACTAAAAAAGTAAAAAGATGAAAAAAAAAATATTTCTTAAAAAAGAAAAAAATATTTTAAACAATATCCGTACAAAACAATATTTTACAACAATTTTTTCGCAATAACAATATCCCAGCAATAATCATTCCCAGATAAATATAAAAGATCGAAGCATATAAGAATGAAGCGAGGCAAATTATGTAAAAAAACTTTATGTTCAACATGTATAGTTTTTCGAGAAAAAAAAATCAGAATTATGTATTGTCAGTAATTTTATAGTCAGTTTATGTCAGTTATCCTCGAACAGAAGTTTCCACCACATCATGGTTGTGACAAGTCACTGACCGCAGTCTCCGTTTTCCCCTTTCCGATTTATTCCAATTGCACATGTTGTTTTCTCTTCGTAAAATTTAACCGGTACATTAGAAAATGTAAATTATCAAAGTTATCAAGGTTACTTTCATGCAGCCTGGAGGAGAACGTTCATCGAACGGGACGCGCATGCTTCGTGATAGAAAAACGCGTAAACCTGCTATCATGATCGGGACAGTGAAGATAGAGCCGGCGGTGACGTTATATTGTTGGAGATGGTTGATCGAAAACAAGGAAAGACGCTGAACACGCTCGCTGCCAATGTAACAAAGCAGAATGAATTGCATGTTTTGGACTTTTATTACGCCGTTCAGATAAGCGTTTGTCTATTAAAACCATTTGGTGCTTGGCCGTTGGCCAATGATGAAACGTCGAAATTCAAGATCGTCCTGCACAAGGCATCGATGATGATCGCCACGTTCCTCTTGATCTGCACTATAGTGCCGATGATGTTGCACATGATGAAAGAAAAGGATGTCTTCCTAATAATTCATTTAATGTGTGAGTTAATCTTCACTCTAATGGCTTTCGCGAAATATGTTTTGTTGCTCTGGCATCAGGATCAGCTCAGATTCTGCGTTGATTATGTAGCCAACGATTGGCGGTACGCAATAATTGCCGAGGATCGCAATATCATGTTGGCGAACGCTAGAATTGGCCGCACTTTTGGTATCACTTCCGTGATTTTTATGTTCAGCTGTGGCACACTGTATTACTTACAACCTATAGCTACATCAAATTTAGTCAATGAAGACAACGTTACCGTGAGATTGCATCCATCGGCTTGCGAATTTCTTGTGTTTGATTCTAAGGTAAAACTTTCAATTCCAACTTTCAGGCTAAGTTGGCAGTGTTGATTCAGTTAATCCTGATCAGTGTTTTTTTTGTTTAAAGATTTTTTATACATCATTTTGTCTTTAGGTATTGTCTCTTTTTTTATAACATGCATTTCAAATTTCAATTATACATATAGATATTAGATCGGCACGTATAAATTAATTTATCGTCAAACAGGTTAGTCCTGCGTACGAGATCGTGTACTTCTTACAACTTTTGTGCGGTTTCACTGCCTACAGTGCATTCTGCGGCATTTGCAGCTTGATGGCCAATTTTGTTGCACATATATGCGGTCAGTGTGACGTGTTAATGTCGCTTTTAAAGGAACTCGTAGACGGTGGTAAACGCAATAGCGGATCTATCGACAATCGAATTGCTGTTGTAATAACCCGACATTTGCATCTATTAAGGTGTGTGTGTGTGTGTGTGTGTGTGTGTGTGTGTGTGTGTGTGTGTGTGTGTGTGTGTGTGTGTGTGTGTGTGTGTGTGTAGTAGTATATATATATAAAGTATATTATATATATAATATATATATATATTNTATACTATATATATATAGTAGTAGTATAGTTATAACGTTAAGTTTAAGTTAATTTA
>NW_012130069.1:3026819-3041145 GCF_000143395.1 Atta cephalotes | reverse complement strand
AACGTAACGGAACGGTACGTAGTTACGTACGTAACGTAACGTAACGTAAGTACGTCGTTGTTAGTTAACGTAACCGTAACGTACGTACTACTCTATAGTAGTGTGTGTGTGTGTGTGTGTGTGTGTGTGTGTGTGTGTGTGTGTGTGTGTGTGTGTGTGTGTGTGTGTGTGTGTGTGTGTGTGTAATTTCAAATATTTATACGGAAAAAACGATTTTGTAGTGTCTAAAAATTTAACTAGATAATTTGAAAATAATCTTGTTGAACCATTAAAATATTCATGTAAGATGCTTAAACGAGTTGAAAATTTTTTGCATCAGCATTGCTTGTCATGCTTGATATTCCTACATAATTATTTTAATAGATCAATAAAATTATTTTCAGGTTATCTGTATCCAGTTAAATTTTTAGATAGGTACTTTAACAAAATCTTTTTTTTCAAATTCATTTTTTTCTGTGTAGTATCTTTATTATAACAATTGCATTTGATAGTAGTCAAATAAAATAAATAAATTGATAAATAAATTATCCAGAAATTGATATATTGGTAATAGATAAATTGCATAAAACTTTCCGAAATTTTATTAGATATAATTTTCTAGATTCGTGTCTCACGTAAGAAACTTATTTACCGAGATATGTCTCGTGGAGTTCATGAATGCTTCATGTAACATATGTCTACTGGGCTATATCATTATAACTGTATGTTCCAATTTTTATGAAAAACTTCAAAATAACTTTAAACAAATGTTGATACCTCGCAATCATAGTGATTGTTAATCTCTTCTCAAATTTCAGGATATGAATAATAATGAATCGTTCGTGCAGATTTTTACATATTTCTTTGGACTTGTGTCGGTCATTTTCAACGTGTTCATGTTTTGCTACATTGGAGATTTGCTCAAAGAGCGTTGCCAGCAGATAGGAACTATTTGCTATACGATCGAGTGGTATCGAATGCCATCCAGGAAGGCGATTGATTTGTTAATGCCGATCATAATGTCTCGATACCCCGCGACTCTCACCGCCGGAAAGATGTTGACGATGACACTTATTACGTTTTCTGACGTGAGTAATATCGTTTCGTGCTCTAAATGCGAGGTATCAATTAAGACTGCTTAACGTGTTTGTAACGTGTGTGTTACATCTTTATTACTTATTTTATATCTTATTACTTACTTAAAGATTGGATTTAATTGGTGTTAAATATTGTGATTTTATCAGTAAGTTTTAATAAATCCAAATAAAATATGTATCTCTTAAAATCTCTTAAAATTCTAATCTCTATACTGACAATGAAAATAAAATATTGTATCCTAGATCTTAAAGACGTCAATGGCGTATTTCAATTTACTTCGTGAATTTTCCTCGCGAGACTGAGATTGTAAGACATGGTGTGATGAGATCATATTTGGGGACCGAAAGGGATACCATGCTTAGGATTTTAGTATGGCACAGAATTACATTAATAGTTTGACAAATAATGCACGTGTTAGTATGGCATTTACAATGGAATAAATTATTTCTCTTTAAAATAATATGTTATAAAATTACTGTAAAAATAAGATATACAAAATATAAGTAAGACAACGAAATATATATGCCCACAGTAGTATTTAAAAAATTAGAGTATTATTATATTTGTATAATGTAAGCGTTGACTTGGCCGAAGATAGGATAAAAAAAAGTTTTATTTACTATGTTACTCGACGAAGACCAAGTCCTTTGCTACTTTGAAAAATAAACGTTCTCATGGTTCAAGTTACAAAGTCAAAGTTTCCACTGTCTACGTACCACACGAACGCCTTGAGAAACGACATTGTGTGCAAAATCAATCGTTAAACTTCTTTTCGTTCACTGTCTTACAACCCTTACAAGTGACTCCTTAATTTTTAAAACACGCAGGCGCAAGTCGTCTGAGAGTTTACATCATACCTGATATGCACAAAGTTGTGATCAGTAACATTAAATCTTACGCAAACTTGAACCTGAACATACATATCTCAATTTTTAGCACCAACAATTAATTTAAAACATTTCGATTCTCTATTATTTTCTTCGCCGCGATTGTAGAATTTTCAATCGTTTCGACATTATCAAAATTATTTTTAATCAGAAAAGTTATATCGTGCATAATATCGCTAGGATGATCCTTAATGAATATCAGAAGATAGACGTGAAATACGTTTTCGAACAAAGTCACGTTGTACTTCGCATGCTCGGGATTTGGCCATCGATTGACAGACAGCCAAACATAATCGAAAAGATTATAAATATTTTTCTCATAATCGTTTGTTATCTGCTCCTCCATTGTGACATGGTACCGGGTATTCTTTATTACGCAGTTGTCGATGATGAGCCGAGTGAGAAAGTAAAAATGATGCCACCGATTCTGTACTCAGTCATGGCGATCGCCAAATACAGTACTTTACTTGTTTATGAATACGATATTAGAAATTGCCTGCGGCACATCAAGGAAGATTGGGGAACAGTAGTCGTCGATGACGCGCGAGAAGTGATGTTGAGCAAAGCTAGTAATGGAAGACGATTGTTCACCTTGTGCTGCACGTTTATGTATTGCGGTGGAGTGTCTTACAATACGATAGTGCCGCTGTCGAGAGGAAGTATTGTTATCGATGAGAATACGACAATTAGACCCTTTTCCAGCCCCGGTTATTATGTTTTCTTCGATCCGCAGAATAGTCCTGCCTACGAAATCGTGTTTCTTCAACAAGTCCTTTGCGGTTTTGTCATGTACACGATCACGGTGGCGATTTGCGGTCTCGCCGCTGTCTTTGTGATGCATGCGAGCGCGCAGATGGAAATTCTCATACGACAGATGGAGAATTTCGTCGATGAGAGTGAGTTTGGACAACGTAATATCTGCGCAAAGTTGGCAGTTATAGTTGAACATCAAATAAGAATACAAAAGTAAGTATTTTGTTTATAATTTTTCTAAGTACTTTGAATAATTCTTTGCCGGTATAAATCAGATATAGAATAAATATACTTAAAGATTTAGGCCAGTATTTATATTTAGTCTTATTTGAAGATCAAGTCTTACGATACTAATACTAATCTGTGATCAGTATTCACGTATTCTTATATATCGTTTAAGATATCTTAAACGTAGTCTTAAAAGTCAATTAATTACAGAGCCGTATTAACATTTTAAGACGGGCTTAAAATAAGAACCGACTGTGAATACCAGCCATAAAATTATCCTCTATAAATATCTAGTTTTATAATTACATTTGATATTAAATATTATCGTTAAAATAAATTATCGAAAAAATTTTATATATTTTCCAAAAAACAAATTGATATTTTTTTCGTTTCAAATTATTGAATCGAGTGCTTCATAAATACATTTTAGTTTCTTGCAACTGGTGGAGAATGTTTTGCGCTACAGTAGTTTAGTCGAAATAGTCGGGTGCACCACGTTGATATGTCTTACCGGATATTGCATAATAGGGGTATGAAAAATAATGCAAGCAAATTTATTGTGTTTAAGCACAATGCGTGTCGCAAGTACAAACTAATTTTATTCTCAGGAATGGAATAATGGAAATTTACCGGCCTTTTGTACGTACGTAACAGCTCTCACATCTGTCATTATTAACATTTTTATTTTATGTTATATCGGAGAATATATAACGGCGCAGGTAATTATTTTATATCTTTTAAGATGAGTAATACCATTTTTATAATAAAAATTTACATTCACTACTCTTTTTATATATGAGGTACTCATAATTGTTCGCGATAGGCCGAAGAAGTGGGCTTGATTACTTGTACGCTCGACTGGTACCGTCTTCCAACAAACGTAGCGCGAGATATGATATTAGTAATTATCTCTTCGAATATTCCACCACGAATTACCGCTGGAAAATTCATCGAACTATCCTTCAAAACATTCGGTGATGTAAGTAATATATAATAATTATCTATGATTAAGAGTTAGTTATCAGGATTTAAGAAATTGTTTCAGGTAATTAAATCAGCTGTAATTTATCTTAATATACTTCGACAACTTACCGAATAAATGGCAAATTAAGATTGGCAATAAATTTTTTTTTGAAATACACATATCCATATTATATATTTTAATATAAAAGATTTATTATCAATGTTAATGTAAGTAGTATTAATTATAAAAAAATAATTAAATATTTAAGTGCATATAATATCATTATAACTTATATAATATATGTGGATACAAATTTCCCACAGGTATTTACTCTTATATGAGAAATATATATTGAATAACCAAAATAAATAATTATTACTTAGCACAGAAATACATAAAAAATGTTATAATACATCACGAACATCTATCTTTTTGCATCTCTATAATATCTCTTTATACATTTCTTACGAAAAATTATAAAACTTATTGCACCGCTATTACAAGTAAACTTTTTTCTTGGATCTTCAATCCTTTTATAATTTCCGGGAAATCCTTTCTGCGCATAACAAAAATAGTCTTTTCAAAGTATCTACGATGTTAGCGATTTGTTCGACGTGGCTTTGAAAGATTGTTTCAACACGCAAGCACACGCGAGTCGCGATTTCCCTCCAAATCGAACGGATCAATCATGATCAGTGGCGAGTGTTGAACGCGCATCGTTTCACCACCTGTGGCTTGTACAGGAACTAACATGGAAAAGATATTCGCCAACAAAATGCGATATATATTACGTTTTTAAGCTTTGTCTTTCATCTACTGGGTGTCTGGCCATCCGCACGTACAAAGTCCTAACTTCCGGAGACCCTCGAGAGAGTTGGGGTGATCTTCATCTCTTACATCCTCCTTATTTGCGAGTTGGTCTCAGCGATTCTCTACATGGCCATCGTACAGAGAGAGACTCATGCCAGGCTGAAAGTTGTCGCCACCGTAATATTTAATATTTACGATGCTAGCGATGACCAAGTACGGTCAATTGTCAATCAAAAGGAATCAAGTAAGAAACTGCCTCGCGCAGGTTGAGGACGATTGGCAAATAATCAACTTGCACGATCGTGGTGTGATGATTGATAAAACTAGAAGGCAGACGTTTGCTGATAATATGCGCCATATATTCATAGATTCCACTGGAATGTTCTTTCGGACAATTATACCATTATCCGCCGGAAAGATTATCACTAAACAGAATTTTACGATCAGACATCTGCCCGACTTATTTTGTTCTATTCGATGTGCAGCTTAGGCTCGCTTACGAGATCATATTCCTTATGCAATTCTTCTCCGGATTTGTAAAATGTACGGTCACAACAGCGGTATGCGGCCTTGCGGGTCTTTTTGTTGACGCACACTTACACAGCTGGACATGATTCTGGTAAATGAATGTGAACTTAAAAATGTGAATGAAAGATTGGCCACTATTGATAAAGCATTAGATCAAAACGCGAAAGTAAGACTAATTTTACAAGTATCTTTAACGAATCTGTTTGTTAGTATTTTAATGTTTTAATTGAAATCTATGTACAAAATAGACGTTGGAATTAATTCATATATGATGAATTGTTCAATAAATAAGATTCTTTAAAAATGTACTTAATTATTGATTATATTGAATATATTGATTATATTGAATACATTAATTATATTTTATTTTTGTATAAAAATATAGAGAATCTTATTTATTGTACAATTAACATATTTCTTGTTTTAATTGTAAGCAAATTTTTAAAAAACATTTATTTTGACAAAAATTTTTTTTCTTTTTTTCTACGATCATTTTCCTTCAATTAGTGCAGAACACCACACAATATATAAGTCTAATGGAAATTATGGGATGCACCATAATTGTATGTCTCTTAAGATATTTTATTATTATGGTGCGCATAAAATAAATATGTAGCGACAATAATTTCAATGATTTTGAAAAAGTATTAAAGATATGTAAAACGCACAGATTCAGCAAGTATCACAAAAATAAATATAATCATAATTTACAGAAATGGGAGAATAACATTGCCGTAGCTCTATATTCATATTTCGTTGGACTCATCGATTAGTTTCAACATTTTTATCTTTTGTTTTATCGGTGAATAACTTTTGATAAAGGTTTTATGCTATCACATTATCGAAGTAATAATTAACATTCATTAATTAATGTAAGCATCATTTTTTTTATTAATAATCTACTTTGTATAATTGATTAAATTAGGAAGAAAAAGTGGCATTAACAACATTCACATTGTAGTGATACCATTTTCCTTCCAAAAGCGCAATCGCTGATATTAATCATGCTCATGTCGAATTTTCCGACAAAGATTAAAGGAGGAAAATATTTTGATCTTTCAGGACATTCGGCAACATAAGTAATAATATGTTAAAAAATAAAAATCACATTTTTATTTTTTAAGATTCATTACACTTTAGGCCATTAAGACCGTAACGTATTTAAATCTTTTTTATGCTCTGTTGTTGGCTAAATTTAAATAGTAAATGCATAAACGTAATCTTCAAAGAAATATGTAACTTTTATATAAAAATAGTCAAGACATATAATTCCTAAAAAATACTTCCTTTATTAATAGGGAGATCGGGGTTAGTTGTACGGAGTTGATTGTCAAAATGTTTATAACTCAAACAGTACATTTTATGTGTTATTCATAAATAAAATATGCTACTGCTAATCCTAGAACATGTGACAATCAACCCAGAACACGAGATTAATTGTCACATTTTCGCAGCTTTAAATTAAATAATTTATTTTTATGATGAATTCAAGAATAATTTTTTTAATACCTAAAGAATGTAAGTATATTATAATAAGATATATAATATTTTCAAATCCTTTTTTCTAAAAATCATTAATCAAAAACTGTGACAATTGACCCGGTTTTCCCCTAAGTGTTTTTAAAAAGAAATAAAAGCCATTGAAAAATTAAATACGTTTCGTATACAAACGTATAAACTTTTACTTACTCATCATTGAAGCTTCGAGGAACGCAAATTGTAAGTAAAATCAAACGTAATTATTTTCCAAAGAATCATAAAACTTAATCGATGCATATGAAATATCTTCCATTGGAAAACATTGCCATTTTCTGTTTCTCACGCATTACAAGTTTAGCAAGTTTACTTTTCTGCCCCAAGTATTATAGAATATGACATAAGAATGTAAATATAATTTTAGTTTTATTAAATTTATTTATTGATGTTGTCAAAATCATAATATCAGAAATACGATGACACTATCACGGCACTAAAACAATGTTATTATACGTTGATCTCTGATTAAACTAAAGTATTCTGTCCTAATAGAAACTATTATTGTTAGAGGTCAACGTCCAAAGCAGCATAAGTTTTAGTACAGGAAGAAAAATTGAAATCATCAAATCGACTATTCTTTGAAAACAAATGTACGCTGACGAATGGAAAAACTATTCGTGGAAAGCAATCTCGACCCTCGGTAAGTTGACTTGGAAACTCTCTTGTTTTGAAACCTTCTCTTTCAAGCAACATATTAATTTTTAAGATGCGCAAGCGCAAAAAAAATAACGAATTTACTCTACAGTTTTTTATTCGCTGCAATCAGCTTGCCATTCAGTTTGCATAAAGATTTCATACAGGCTCGACAAAAGAATGCTGCACAACGAGTATTACAAAGATGATATGATTTACATTACACAATTGACACGAAATGTTTTGAGCCTACTTGGGGTTTGGCCGAATTACAACAGGAGAAGAACTATTGGCGAAAAAATTCGGAAGTACTTTCTGATCTCGATCTCTTATATTCTTCTCTATTGCGTCTTGATTCCTGGTGCCTTATTTTGGTTGATTGAGAAGAGAACACGAGTCAGAGTTCAAACGATTCCTTTACTTTTTTACGGTTTCATGGCCAGTGGTAAATATAGCAATTTGATTTTTCGTGAGAAAAATATTAGACGCTGCTTGAAACACATTGAACAGGATTGGAGGATTATTACCAGTGCAGAGGAGCGAGAGATGATGATTGAATCCGCGAAGATTGGAAGACGCCTAGTTACACTTTGTGCAGTCTTCATGTATGGCAGCGGGCTCTCTTTTCGATCAATTCTGCCATTTGCCAAAGGAAAAATTGTCACTGCGCAAAATATTACGATCAAACCGTTGCCTTGTCCGGCTTACTTCTTTTCATTTGATATACAAGTCAGCCCCGCTTACGAACTGATTTTTGCAATGCAATTTTTATCAGGGATAGTTACTTATTCGATAACGATAGCTTTATGTGGCCTCGCGGCCGTTTTTGTGATGCACGCTTGTGGCCAACTAAGGATTTTAGTTGATTTGATGAGAAATCTCGTCGAGGATCAATGGCAGGAAAAACAAGAAGTGGATAAAAAACTGGCTAAAATGGTTGAACATCAAATACGAATTCGAAGGTAAGAATTATAAGTTTTAATTTTTATTAAATCCATGTGTGTACATCAACGCAACTTATGTAATAATTGATTATTCGTTAATCGGTAATTAACATCATACATGTGCGGAATTTAGTACTATTTTCTCATTTTTCGAATATGATGATTCGGTGCCGTCGACAGTTTTTTGCAATTGGTAGAAAATACTCTACAACAAGCGTGTTTAATAGAATTGATGGGGTGCACGATGATAGTCTGCCTTTTGGGATATTTTATTATAATGGTTTGTAATTTTATATATCCAAAAGTTTTAATAATAAAGCGAAAAAAAGAATACCCTGCAATAACTTTTATAGGAATGGGAAAATAGCAATTCGATTGCTATGTGCTCTTATGTTATAACACTTACATCTCTGATGATAAATATGTTCATGTTTTGTTATACTGGTGAACAACTTACCGTTCAGGTATAACTATTCTTTTGCTCGTAATGATTATATCATGTGATGCTATTATATACAACAATGAGTGTAATATAATATGTGATAATGTTTCCGCTATAATACTAATAACGCTATTTATTATACAACACTATTTGTTATATAAAACAATATTTGGGAAGAAATTGTTGAAAATATTTTTATAATAATTTTTAAGTAATACTTAATCCCTAAAATTCGCTTAATTTTTTGCTACACATACTTGATAACATTAATAACAGGCAGAAAGAGTAGCTAGTACATCTTGCGAGCTCGAATGGTATCGTCTTCCAGACAAGAAAGCGCGTGGGATTGTGCTGGTGATAATCATGTCGAACATGCCCACCAAGATCACTGCTGGAAAAATCATGGCTCTATCATTCAAAACATATGGTGATGTAAGAATACATATTCAAAAGCATTCACTAATTTCTTTAGGAATCAACAACAATTCTAACATTAACAATTAAATATGTTATTAAGTGATTGTTATTATCATTACATACTGTAATAGTTAATTAAATATAAGTTTTTTATTTAATTTATAGAGACAATTGAAATCATGATAAAGCAACAACTATAAAATATTATGCTATTTTCAGGTTGTAAAAACAGCTGTAACATATTTTAACATGCTTTTAAATGTAGCCGGTTAAATGTTTTGGCTCTATATTTCTTTTCATTAAAATTACAGTTACGAATTATATAATGGTAATACCGTATCGTGTATAATCGTGATATTGATGTGTCAAATACAAAAGTTTACTATAATGTACATATATCTATATAAATATTCTTTATTTAGATATTTCTTCTATATGTAAGAAATTTTTGTTTTACAATATAATATTTTACATTAAATTTTCATATAAAGCAATTTGATTTTAATTAAGTTGAATTATTATTTTATTTCTTATAAATTTATATAGATTAAATATATAGATTAAATGTATTTTAATTTCAAGCTAAATAAGAGTATCGAGATTAGTATAGAAATTAAGAAGTAAAAATTATAAAATATAATTGTGCATGTGTATTAATCACATTTATCAATTTTACTTACGAGAGTTATACTCATTGATTTCTGTTTGCGATTACTAACTTGCGAGCAGGTCGGAGGCTCATATGATATTTATAATGAAAAGCTGTTAATCAAAGCTATTAATCACATAGCAATGTTCGGTCTTTAAAGCAATAATCTATGCTACATATTGAATCAATAATATCGTACTGTAACATGAGCAGTCAGAAATTCGGCACAGTGTAGACAAACATGTTTGAATGCATTCTGTATTTAAAACAAATAATCACAATGATATGATAAGAACAAAAAAATACTATTTATTGTTTAACATAATCGCATGATATGATTACAGTTATTTTTCTATAAATACTCTGCCATGTCAAAAACGCGTTTTACTTATATACACTGCTATTATCTGTTTTCTTTACGATACTGCAACCTTTTCATTGCTTCCAATAGGACAAGTTTTTTTATCTTACAAAAAAAAGCACAAATATGTTTGCACGCAGTCACTTTGAAAATTTCTATACATACATTATACATTCACTAGATTGCTTTTGTTGCAAGTTGTAATGTTAATACAGTTAAATTGATTATTTTTTCAGAGAATCGGAAAATTTCATCAATATATCAAAACGATTCAGTGCTTTTATTTTTAGCCTCTCATGCAACTACAAGAATTTAATAAGTTTATTTTCTGACACTAAATAGTTATCGTAGGATATAATAAGACAAAACATATAAATATTTTTTATCTTTATTTAATTCACTGACATTGTCACAATTATCACGTTAAAAAAATCACAATTGCTTTTATAAGTATTAATCTTTAAACTAAAAATTGAAATATTACTGTACTACGTAATCGGAACTATTATTGACGGTCAACGTCCAACGGGTGTAACCGTTTTAGATTCATATTACACAGGAAAGAAAGTTAAAGCCAATTGTTATTCTTAGCTGCTTGAAAAAAATATACTTAGAATGGAATTCATATTCTGGGAAAGCAATTCCAACCCTCGGTGAGTGAACTTAGAAAATCTCTTGTTTTCGAATCCTATTCACGCAACCCTTTAATCTTTAATGCGCGCAAGCGCAAACGGACAATAAATTTACTTTATCAGCAATTCGTATTTGCAGCGATCAGTCACCATTCAGTTTGAACAAAAGTTTCATGTAGAATCAACAAAAGAATGTTCCATAATAAGTATTATAAAGATGACATGATTTACATCACACATTTGACGCGAAACATTCTAAGCTTACTCGGAATTTGGCCGTCTAATAAAAAAGACTCTATCTGCGCGAAAGTCTGGAGATACTTCTTAATCTCGATCTGTCACATTCTTCTCTATTGCGTTTTGCTTCCTGGAATCTTTTTTTGGTTGATTGAAAAGAGAACACGCGTTAGAATCCAGACGATTCCTCTGCTTCTCTTCGTTTTGATGGCTTGTAGTAAATATATCAATTTGCTATTTCACGAAAAGAAAATCAAACGCTGCTTGGAGCACATCGAGGAAGATTATAAAGTTGTTACAAACGCGGAAGCGCGGGACACGATGATTACATCTGCAAAGATTGGAAGACATCTGGTCTCACTTTGTGCGATTTTCATGTACAGCAGTGGACTTTCCTTTCGATTGATTTTGCCATTTGCCAGGGGAAAAGTCATCACTCCACAAAACATCACACTCAGACCTCTACCTTGTCCGAGTAACTTCTTTTTCTTCGATGTGCAAGTCAGCCCCACTTATGAGCTGATCTTTGCAATACAAGTATTATCTGGGATAGTCACTTACTCGATAACAACAGGTTTATGTGGTCTTGCGACTCTTTTCGTGATGCACGCCTGCGGCCAGCTGAAGGTCCTCATAAATTTGATGACGAATCTTGTCGAGGAAAAGTGGCATAAAAAACGAGAATTGAATAAGAAACTGGCAAGAATGGTTGAACATCAAATAAGATTTCGAAAGTAAGAGTTTAAGAGTTTTATTTTTTTATTACATACATATATTAAATGATCAAACGTTTATAATTTATTATTTGTTAATCGGTTAACATCATATACGTGCAGTGTGTAGGTAATTCAAATTTTAATTTCTTAAATATATTGATTCGGTCCGACATTTCAGTTTTTTACAATTGATAGAAAATACTCTGTACCAAGCGTGTCTAATAGAATTGATGGGATGCACGATGTTAATCTGCCTTCTAGGATATTTTATAATAATGGTTTGTAATATTTTATATATTTGGGAGTATATATAATATTTTATATATTTGGGGTTTTAGTAACATAGCGAAAGAAAATTATATTTCCAACAATAAAATACAATATTTATAGGAATGGGAAAATAGCAATCGGATAGCTATGTGCTCCTATTTTTCATCAATTACATCCATGATGATAAATGTGTTCATGTTTTGTTACACTGGTGAGCAACTTACTATTCAGGTATGTTTGTTCATATTTTTTTCTTCCTTCTTTCCTTTTTTCTGTAATAATATATACTAATATATATCTCTGTTATACAAAATATTTGAGAAATTGTTATGAAAGTTTTTATAATAAATATTTTTTAAACAATATTTAAATCAATAAAAATTTTCTTATATGTACTTGATAATATTAATAACAGGCAGAAGAAGTAGCTAGAAAATCTTGCGTACTCGAGTGGTATCGTCTTCCGAATAAAGACGCGCGGGGAATCGTGTTGATAATAATTATATCAAATTTGCCCGCTAAGATCACAGCTGGGAAGATCGTGGATTTATCATTCAAGACCTATGGTGACGTAAGCACATTTGTTCAAAAGCGTTCATTAATTTTTTCAGAAATTAATGACAATTGCAACACAGCGATCAATTACGTTATTAAAAAATTATTATCTATAGCTTAATAGACGTGAATCAAATATAACATTTTTTAATCAATCTATCACGTTAAATAAAATTATGACGAAGTGATAAATAACCACGGGATATTGTGCTTATTGTTTAGGTTGTAAAAACAGCTGTGACATATTTTAATATGCTTCTAAAAATGACCGACTGAATATTATCCGTATTTCTTTCTTCTTCTTGTCGTAACCATGATTATGGATGCATCATAATGATAATATTATTATGTATATGTTTATTATATATAAATAGGTCAAAAGTTTGGTACAAAAGTTTGATATAATGTACATGTATACATCAAAACGTGAGTAAGAAATTTCATTTCTCAGTATGATAAAACTAAATAATATAATTTCATAGAAAGCATTTCAACAATTATTTAATTTTTTGAATTACTATTTTATCTTATATACAAATTTAAATAAATTATTTCTTTATTTCATTATAAGATAAATAAGAGCATCGAATAGAAATTATGATATAACTAAAATTAATTTTACATTTATCAATTACATACATATGGAACTAATGCTGTTTTATTATATCTGTTAACTTTTGTACACGATTGTAACTTGCGAGCAGAAGTATAGATGTATCGCAAACTAATACACATCAATTGTCAGTCAATGGTCTTCGAAACTATACTAACTTCACAAAGTATTGTGCAAAAAGAACAAAAAATCGACGCAATGAGCATAGTATGTACGTTGTAGTATTATTTTAAATATAATATATCCTTATTTAATTCATTGCACAATTTTTCTTTTCCTACAGTTTTAAGCAGCATTTCAACATTATATAGGCTAGAAATGAGTTATACAATAAGTAATCACTCTTTATTTCGAAACCATTATTGCACTTGCAAATCCATCTTACACAGCATTAAAAGCTCCGTGATCGAATATTATTCTTACACAATAACTTTATTATTTGAATGCACATATTTTAATTTTAATCAACAAAATAATAACGATGATATAAATAACAGAGTATTGTTTATTGTTTAAGATATAGTGATAAATGCAATTCCTTTTCCACAGATATTGTATCAAATAATAAATCGTGTTTTGCTTATACAGTTGCTATTATTAGTAAGTTTTCTTTACGAAACGTCAATTTTTTCATTGATTTTAACAGAACAACTTTCAGTCCCTTATGATGGGGGAAAATGGCAAATAAATTTGCATGCAACATTTCAAAAGTTTCTGTGCATACATTATCCACTAGATGTGACTTTTCAATTGCAAATTGTAACAGAGACAGTTAAACACGATTATTTTCCAGACAAACAAAAAACTTCATCGGCATTAAAACATAGTGTTTTCATTTTTAGTCTCTCGCACAATTACAAGTTATCGTAGAATACATTAAGATACTGGTAAGATAAAAGTAAGATAAAAGTATAAATAATTTTTACTTTTATTTTAACACACACAACTTACTATCAGTATAAACTTTCTAAGAGGGTTGATGTATTGACGTTTTTTTATAGTATTTTTTTATTCAAAATCGATATTCTTTTACTGAATGTCCATCTTTAGGGCATTAATGTCGTCAAAATTATC
>NW_012130069.1:3023261-3026483 GCF_000143395.1 Atta cephalotes | reverse complement strand
CTTACTCGGAGTATGGCCGTTTTATAGAAAAAAATCTACCCGCGAAAAAATTTGGAAGTACTTATTAATCTTGATCTATCACATTCTCCTCTATTCTGTCCTGATACCTGGTGCTCTTTTTTGGTTGATCGAGAAGAGAGCACGTGTCAGGGTCCGAACAATCCCTCTGCTTCTTTATGGCATCATAACATGTGGTAAATATGGCAGTTTGATATTCCATGAGAAAAACATAAAACGCTGCTTGCAGCACATCGAGGAAGATTATAAAGTTGTTAACGCAAAAGCGCGGAACACGATGATTAAATCTGCAAAAATTGGAAGACGGCTGGTTACACTTTGTGCGATTTTTATGTACGGTAGCGGGCTCTTTTTTCGACTGATTTTGCCATTTGCCAAAGGACAAATCATCACTTCACAAAATGTTACGATTAGACCTCTGCCTTGCCCAGCTTACTTCATTTTCTTCAATGTACAAGTCAGCCCCACTTACGAGCTGATCTTTGCAATACAAGTATTATCTGGGATAGTCACTTTCTCGATAACAACAGGTTTATGTGGTCTTGCGACTCTTTTCGTGATGCACGCCTGCGGCCAGCTGAAGGTCCTCATAAATTTGATGACAAATCTTGTCGAGGAAAAGTGGCATGAAAAACGAGAACTGAACAGAAAACTAGCAAGAATGGTTGAACACCAGATAAGATTTCGAAAGTAAGAATTAAAAATTTTATTTTTTTATCACATGCATATTAGTGATTAAACATTTATAATAATTTATTATTTGCTAATCGGTTAACATCATATACGTGCAGTGTGTAGGTAATTCAAATTTTAATTTCTTAAATATATTAATTCGGTACCGTCGACATTTCAGTTTTTTACAATTGATAGAAAATACTCTACATCAAGCGTGTCTAATAGAATTGATGGGATGCACGATGTTAATCTGCCTTCTAGGATATTTTATAATAATGGTTTGTAATATTTTATATATTTGGGAGTATATATAATATTTTATATATTTGGGGTTTTAGTAACATAACGAAAGAAAGTTATATTTCCAACAATAAAATACAACATTTATAGGAATGGGAGAATAGCAATCGAATAGCTATGTTCTCCTATTTTTCATCAATTACATCCATGATGATAAACGTGTTCATGTTTTGTTACACTGGTGAACAACTTACCATTCAGGTATGTTTGTTCATATCTATTTCTTCCTTTTTTCCTTTTTTCTTGTCGTATAATATATAATAATATATAATAACTCTCTGTTATACAAAATATTTGAGAAATTGTTATGAAAGTTTTTATAATAAATATTTTTTAAACAATGTTTAAATCAATAAGAATTTTCTTATATATACTTGATAATATTAATAACAGGCAGAGGAAGTAGCTAGAAAATCTTGCGTACTTGAATGGTATCGTCTTCCGAATAAAGACGCGCGGGGAATCGTGTTAGTAATAATCATATCAAACTTGCCCGCTAAGATCACAGCTGGGAAGATCGTGGATTTATCATTCAAGACCTATGGTGACGTAAGCACATTTGTTCAAAAGCGTTCATTAATTTTTTCAGAAATTAATAACAATTACAACACAGCGATCAATTACGTTATTCAAAAATTATTATCTATAACTTAATAGACATGAATCAAATATAACATTTTTTAATCAGTCTATCACTTAGTTAAATAAAATTATGACGAAATGATAAATAACTACAGGATATTATGCTTATTGTTCAGGTTATAAAAACAGCTGTGACATATTTTAATATGCTTCGAAAAATGACCGGCTGAATATTATGTCGTATATATTTCTTTCTTCTTCTTGTCGGAACCATGACTATGGATGCATCGTAATGATAATATTATATTGTATATGTTTATTATATATAAATAAGCCAAAAGTTTGATACAAAAGTTTGGTACAATGTATATGTATATACTAAAGCGTAAGTAAGAAATTTCATTTCTCAGTATGATGAAATTAAATAATACAATTTCGTAGGAAGCATTTCGACAATTATTTAATTTTTTGAATTACTATTTTATCTTCTATACAAATTTAAATAAATTATTTCTTTATTTCATTATAAGATAAATAAGAATATCGAATAGAAATTATGATATAACTATTAAAATTAATTTTATATTTATCAATTAGATACATATGAAATCAATGCCGTTTTTTTGTACCTGTTAACTTTTATACACGATTGCAACTTGCGAACAGAAGTATAGACATATCGCAAACTAATACACATCAATTGTCAGTCAATAGTCTTCGAAACTATAATCTAAACTTCACAAAGTATTGTGCAAAAAGAACAAAAAATCGATGCAATAAGCATAATACATACGGTGTAGTATTATTTTAAATATATTCTTATTTAATTCATTGCACAATTTTTCTTTTTCTAAAATTTTAAACAGCATTTCAACATTATAAGCTAGAAATGTATTATATAATAAGTAATCTCTCTTTACTTCGAAACCATTACTGCACTTGGAAATCCATCTTACGCAGCATTAAAATTTCCGGTGTGAATCGAATATTATTCCTACACAGTAACTTTATTATTTAAATGCACATACTTTAATTTTAATCAACAAATTAATAACGATGATATAAACAACATAGTATTGTTTATTGTTTAAGATACAGTGATAAATGCAATCCTTTTTCTACGGATATTCTACCAAATAAAAAATCGTGTTTTGCTTATACAGTTGCTATTATTAGTAAGTTTTCTTTACGAAACGTCAATCTTTTCATTGATTTTAACAGAATAACTTTCAGTCTCTTATGATGGGGGAAAATGGCAAATAAGTTTGCGTGCAATATTTCAAAAGTTTCTACATTATACATCCGCATACATTATACATCCGCTAGATGTGACTTTTCAATTGCGAATTGTAACAAAGATAGTTAAATACGATTATTTTCCAGACAAACAAAAAACTTCGGCATATTAAAACGATGTACTATTTTCATTTTTAGTCTCTCGCAATTTCAAATTATCATAGAATATAAAAAGATACTGTAAAAGTATAAGTAATTTTTATTTTTATTTTATCACACACAACTTATTATCAGTACAAACTTTTTAAAATGGTTGATGTATTGATGTTTTCCTTATGGCATCTTTTGATTCAAAATCGATATTTTTTTACTGAATGCCCATCTTAAGTCATTAATGTCGTCAAAATTATT
>NW_012130069.1:2984644-3021048 GCF_000143395.1 Atta cephalotes | reverse complement strand
CAGTTTATAATATAATGCTTTATTACTTTATACAAGACAATACTTGAGAAGAAATTGTTGGAAATATTTCTATAATATTTATCAGCTATGCCTAAGTCCACAAAAATTTGTATTATACTACATATACTTACCTACATATACTTGATAATATTAATAACAGGCTGAAAAAGTAGCTAGAACATCTTGCATGCTCGAGTGGTATCGTCTTCCAAATAAGACTGCGCGTGGAATCGTATTGATGATAATCATGTCAAATTTGCCCACCAAGATTACTGCTGGAAACATTATGGATCTATCATTAAAAACATACGGCGATGTAAGTATATACGTTTAGAAGAATTCACTCATTTTTATATGACTCAATAACATTTAGCAATATTACATACGTTATCTATACATATATATTAAATACGTTATCCAATAATTATAATTATTATTAAAATAATAGACATAAATTAAATACAATTATTTTTTAATACAAATCTACAAATATTTCTTAATTGTATTTACCTAAGAAGTCGTACGTTCGTTGAATAAACTTAAATTTATCCAACATTAATTGAATAAAAATAAAGTTACGAAGAAGTAATAATAATAAGAAAATAATTACGAAATATTATGCTCATTTTTCAGGTTATCAAAGCAGCTGTGACGTATTTTAACATGCTTATAAAAACAATTAAATGAATATTTCTATCCTGTATCTTTTTCTTCTATCCGGAACTATGATTAGATTAGAACTCGTAATGGTAATCGTATCGCAAAGAGAATTTTATAGACATGTCAAATGTAAAACTTAGTATAATGAATATAATGAATGAATTTACAGAAAAATAAGTAAGAAATTTTTATTTCAGTACAGCGGAATATACATTAAATTTTCATAGAAAATAATTCAATAATTAATTAAATTACCTAATAACTATTTTATTTTTATATAAACTTATATAAACTAAACCATTATTTCATACCAAAGCAAATTACAGCACTGAGTAGAAACTATTATCGCATAGTGGCAAATAGCAAGTGTGCGAAACAAGACATTTTATGGGAGTGCATGTTACAAATTTACATCATTACAAACTTAAATGGAGAAATAATATGTAATATAATATTGATTTTGATTTACAATTATAGACAAAAAATTTACAGGATTAGTAAACAAATTATTAAAATTTTTTGTCTAATTATTGTTTTTATGAATTGTATATATCTGGAAATATATGCAGAAATGTAACAATTTTTTATTATACTTCGTCTCTTAAGTAATTTCCATATTGTAAAAATACATTGGAATTGCATTTTAATACGACTTGAGCACGCCAAGTTTTATCTTCACTATAATCCAATTACTTTAATTACTTTTAGTCGGTTTTTATGTATTTTAAATAGAGGAGAGGGTTTACAAATAAACGTTTTTGAGATTCTTTTAGTAAAAAATATTTGAAAAAAATTTAAAAAATATTTGAAAAAAAATAAATGCATTAGTATCATATTCGTTTTTAAAAAGTTAATTATTAAATAATTATATTTAAATAGCTTATAAAAAATATTTTTTTTTATCTCAGGAAGGATAATTTTGATATTTTTTAACATACTTATATTTATTTTTTTAAAAAAGTTTTTTTAGGTCACATTTTATAAAGAGTACTGTAAAGCTTTCTATATGCAGTATACATTTTAATAAAAAAAAAGTAATTTTAATAAATGAGGAACAAAAAGAATTGTTTTGATATATAGTTGAGTGATAAATATAATTATATTTCCACGTATGCTTTACCAAGTCAACTTCTATGCTTTGCTTACATATTACTATTCTCGGTAAGTTTGCGAAATGTTTACCCCTTTATAACTTCCCGTAGAAAATTTTCTGTTCCTTACAGTAAGGGAAAATCGCAAATAAATTTTTACACAACTTCCCTTGCACGCAATCTCTTCGAAAGTTTCTATATATTTGTGAAATCGTAAATAAACTTGTACGCAACCTATCTTGCACGTAATTTCTTTGAAAGTTTCTATATATTTGTTAACCATTTGGTTGACGTAGCTTTTCATTTCCTTTGATGACGCAGGCGCACATGAATTATGTTGAGTTCAGCGAAGGATACTGCTCGTCATTGCGATCAGTGGCGAACAGACGCATTTCGTGTCTGTATCGTCCATTACAAAAGTGTTCTCAAAAGTGTGCTATTAAGTATACTATGAAGCGAAAAACCTTCATATAAGAAATTATAAAATTAATCAGTCTTTCAAAATGTTTGCTAACAAGTATTACAAACACGACATAGAAAATGCTTTCGCGATGAATCGCTTCTTCTTTCGTTTATTAGGCATATGGCCATTTACACACGCAAATTTATTTCTTCTGGAGCTGATAGAGACGGTCGCACTGATCCTCATGTGTTTCACGTTCCTTTTCTGCGAATTGATTCCGACTATGCTCTACGTATTTTTGGTGTTGACAGACTTTCGTTTGAGGGTAAAAGTTATGGCCAGCGGACTATTTACGTTAATAGAAATCCTCAAGTACAGTTGTACTTTGCTATACAAGAATCAAGTGCGAAACTGTTTAAAATTTGTTGATGAGGACTGGCGAAACGTTATCAATCCGAGTGATCGCATCTCGATGATTGACAGAGTCAGAACTAGCAAACGTCTCATTATGATGTGTGCCACATTTGTGTATTTAACTGGCATGGTTGTCCGAATAATAGTACCTCTTTCAATAGGAAAGGTCGTTACTTCTGAAAATGTCACTATTAGACCACTACCTCACGTTGCCTATCTTGTTATACTTGATGTGCAGCGTAGTCCAGTTTACGAAATCGTATATTTCATACAATTTTTAGCAGGATTTATAAAGTACACGATTTCGATTACAACTTTTAGTTTTATGACACTTTGCGCGATGCACTTTTGTGGGCAGTCTGACATATTTGTAACGTTGATAAACGATTTCGTGAATGAGAATCAATCGAAAAACGTGAACAGAAGATTGGCTATTGTCGTGGAGCGTCAAATCAGAATAAGGAAGTGAGTCTTTCTTTACATATAATAATGAGATTTATTCGTTAATTCTTTAACGTATTCACACTAGCAATTATGTTAGAGATTGTTAGAACTTAATACGCAATAGTACGTTTTCGCAAAATGAGCAAATTACTATTATCCAGCTACTAGTAATTTTCGCGCGCGCGCGCGTTAAAAATAATTTTCATAGTTCTCGCAATATATTTTAGTTTCTTACAATTGGTGCAAAGTACCATTCAGTATACAAGTTTAATACAAATCATGGGATCTACAGTGTTGATATGCTTCGTAGAATATTACACTATCATGGTGCGCAGAAATATTTATATAACAATAAATTTCAAAGAAAATATAAGTTTAGATAAATGATAAAAAATGTATTACGTTATAGATCTATAAAAAATTAATAAAAGTTTATTTTACAGGAATGGGAAAATCATAATGTTATTCGAATGTGCGCATATATCAGTGGACTAATAATGTTATCATACAACATATTTATTTATTGCTACATGGGCGAGCAAATCATCGAACAGGTATATATGTTGTTGAATTATTTTTCATCGTCGATGATAGTAAAATATAACAAATATAACGAACAACAAAGTAGAACATTAGAAAAATATTTTTTTTGTTTATATCGCTATTGATAAAAACTAGGGAGAAAAAGTGTCATTAACAACACGCACTCTGAAATGGTACCGTCTTGAAGACGCAACAGCACGAGCATTGATTTTACTTATAACCATTTCCGAAAACCCATTAAAACTTAAAGCAGGAAATTTCATAGATATTTCTCTAAGAACGTTTGGCAATGTAAGTAATACAGCTATTTTATTAAATTTATTTAATAATAAAATTAATATCATGAAAATGATTTCTGAGGCAAGGAAGAGCGTATCTAATAAAGATATGCATCTATTTTAGGTTGCTAAGATGACCGTGACATATTTAAATGTTCTTCGATCAGTTGATCACTGAATTTCAAGAATTAATTGAAAATGTATGGATAGTAATAGAATAATAATAATAAACATTTGTACCCACGAAATTGAAGTAACAGTATACTTAAACAGAATACTTTTCTTTATCAAATATCTTTAATTGAAATTAAACATATTGAAAATGTTTACATTATTGAAAATGTTCATATTTTTTTTAGACTTCAGACTTTCAGACTTTTTTTTGGACTTCATTGTAATTTCTGATTTATAACATGCTTTATTTAATTTCTGATAGATACTCATGTAAAATAATATAAAAATGTCTAACCTAAGTAAAAGATTATGAAATTCATTACAAATGTAAATAAGAAACTATCTATTAGATATCTGATGTTATATTGACAGAAAAAACTGATAATTAGAAGGAAATTGTTTGTACTTTTTATATATTTTATAGTTATTTTTATGTACTTTTTATGTATTTTTTATGTACTTTAAAGTTATTTATTTTAACGTATAAAGTTATTTAATTTTTTTATCTAATTAAAATGTCCTATCTTTGTATGCCCCAAGTCATCAGGACATAAAATATATATACTTCTCAATAATGTCTAATCGTATGTACAATAAGTATATTAAATTAAAGCCTAAGGCGAAAAACTAATATACATATTGGCATTAATTTTTATTGATCATCATTATTGATAAACGTGTTTGAAAGAAAAAAATGTTATTTTATTATAATTCTGATTTTTGATACATAGAAGATTTTGACTCTGTATCTCTTCCTTCTCATTGAAAGTGAAACGATTACGAACGCATTATAATGATAATATCTAATCATATATATATGTGCTCGCGTAGTATAAATGTATGATCAAATACGACAGCTTATAATATATGCATATACGTATAATGCACATACATAAAAGAATACGAAATTTTTGTTTCTCAACATGAAGAAAGTAAACATTATAATTTTATAGAAAATATTCTGAAACTAATTACATTATAATAGCTATATTATTTTATATAAATTTTATTATGAATCGGATTTTCACTCTGTTATAAAATAAATTAGAACACTGAAAAAAATTAAAAGATAAAAATATAATTTCATATTTATGAATTATGTATACATAAAATGCAGCTTTATATTCTCGATTTGTGACTTTTGCACGCGATTATAATTAGCGAACAGAGTATTGCAAAGTATTGCATGATGTAACTATTATTATAACATTTCTACACATCAATTGCAATTATTGTAATCATTGTTTATTTTTCAAATCTACATTCTAAGCTACATTTCATATTGATAATATTGTATTGATCACATTGTACTTAATATGAACATACAAAAAATGCAAAAAAATGCAAAAATAAGCTGATCTTATATTAATGATCTTATAATAATCTTATAATGATCTTATATTAATGATAAGTCAATCATAACCTTGTCTGTGACGACAAACCAATTTGTTACAACAAGCTTAAAATTTACTTGCGACTAATGTAGGAGTAGCTTTAAACATTATAATCCTTTATTACAAAAATTGTTTTCTTTTAAGATCAAGTAATATTACATTATTATGTAATAGAAATAAGCAGTATAGTAATATTATTTATTTTTCAAAAAATGAACAAATTACCACTCGATAATTCATAATCGGGGATTCATTCTACGCAGCATTGAAATCTCCGAAACGTCTGAATAAATATGCTAGGAAATAATATTTTATATGGAGAATTGTAATGTTTCAATGACGTACAGATTTTAATTAAAGAAATTATTAAAATAATATATAGTATATAAAGGACAAAAAATATGTTTGGAATATAGTCGCGAGATAAATCCATTATTTTTTATTACTCATCCAAGTCAACTCCTACATTTTGCTTATACACTGTTATACACTAGTATTATCAGTAAGTTTTTATTATGAAAGTTCATTCCTTCATAACTTCCCGCAGAAAATCATCTGTTTTTCTTACAATAAAGGAAAATCGTAAATAAACTTGCACGCAATCCCTTTAAAGTTTCTATATATTCGTTAACCATCCGTTTGACGTGGCTTTTCAGTTACCTTCACACGCAGGCGCACATGAAATATAAGTTATATTCTGCTCAGCAAAGAATACTACGATCAGTGGCGAATAGACACGTTTCGCGTCTGTATCGTGCATTACAAAAGTGTTTTCATGCTACAAAATATTATACCATGAAGTGGAAAGACTCCATATAATAAATTGTACATTTAATTAATCTCTCAAAATGTTTGCTAACAAGTATTACGAACGTGACATAGAGAATGCTTTCGCGATGAATCGTTTCTTCTTTCGTTTATTAGGCATATGGCCATTTACACACGCAAATTCTTTTCTTTTGGAACTGATGGAGACTAACGCACTGATCCTCACATGTTTCACGTTCCTCTTCGGCGAACTAATCCCGACCATGCTATACGTATTTATGGTGCTGACAGACTTTCGTTTAAGGGTGAAAGTTATGGCCAGCGGACTATATACGTTAATAGAAATCATCAAGTACAGTTGTACTCTGCTTTACAAGAATGAGGTGCGAAACTGTCTAAAATTCGTTGAAGAAGACTGGCGAAACGTTATAAATCCGAGCGATCGTGTCTCAATGATTGATAGAGTCAGAACTAGCAAACGTCTGATTATGATGTGCGCTATATTCATGTACTTCAGCGGCATGGGTTTTCGAATAATAATCCCTCTATCAACAGGAAAGATCATTACTTCTGAAAATATCACTATCAGACCATTACCTCATGTTGCCTATCTCGTTTTATTTGACGTGCAAAGTAGTCCAGTTTACGAAATCGTGTATATCGTACAATTTTTATCAGGGCTTATAAAGTATACGATTACGGTAACAACATTTGGTTTTATGACACTTTGCGCGATGCATTTCTGCGCGCAATCAGACATACTTGTGACTTTAATGAACGATTTTGTGAACGAGAATCAACCAAAAGATTTGAACAAGAGATTGGCTATTGTCGTGGAGCGGCAAATCAGAATAAGAAAGTGAGTCTTCCTTTGCGTACAATAATGAGATTCATTCGTTAATTTTTTACTGTAAATCTATTCTCTAAATCTGAATCAGTGAATATAGTCATTACCCAGTGGCATACTTTGCATTGATAGTCAGTGAAGTTCAACTAAAAAAGGAAGAATGTTTGAGCATTACTTAACTAAAATATTGATATTTGCACGTTAATTTCAATCTTCCAATATCATATTCATTGAATTTAAGCATTAACACAAGGTTAGTTAGATCACAGAATAAAGATTAGCTAGTTTAGAGATCTCACATTTAATTCATTGATCAGTGGTTTACATATGTGGCACTGATATTAATGATTATTCTGATTCAGATTTAGAGAGTATTTACACTGGCAACTGTGCTAGAGCTTAATAAACGATAGTATATTTATGCAAAATGATATCTATTATCAAAGATACATAAAATGATTAGATACTGGTTATTTTTGTTAAAAACAATTTTCATAATTTTTTCTCGCAATACATTTTAGTTTCTTACAATTGGTACAGAGTACTATTCAGTACACAAGTTTAATACAAATCGTGGGATCTACGGTGATGATATGCTTAGTAGGATATTACGTTATCATGGTGCGCAAAAAAAGTATTTACATAACAACAAATTTCAAGGAAAATATAAATTTAGATAAATGATAAAAGGTGTATTATATCATAATTTAATGTTCTAAAAAATTAATAAAAATTCTATTTACAGGAATGGGAAAAACATAATGTTGTTAGTATTTGCGCATATATCAGTGGACTAATAATGTTGTGGTACATCATATTTATTTACTGCTACATGGGCGAGCAAATCATTGAACAGGTATATTTTTTATCATCGATGATAGTAAAATACAATAACAAATGGAAAGTCAGAGGAATGTTATTTTTTTGTTTACATCGCTAACATATTTAATTGATAAAAATCAGGGAGAAAAAATATCATTAACAACACGCACTTTAGAATGGTACCGTCTTGAAGACGCAACAGCACGAGCATTGATATTACTTATAACTATTTCCGAAAACCCATTAAAACTTAAAGCAGGAAATTTTATAGATATTTCCCTCAGAACATTTGGCAATGTAAGTGACACAGCTATTCTTTTAAATTTATTGATAATTTATTAAATAACAAAATAAAAATCATAAAAATCATATTTCAGCGGAAAGAATACATTTTAATACAGATATGCATTTATTTTAGGTTGCTAAGATGTCTATGACATATTTAAATCTTCTTCGATCAGTTGTCTAAATTTTAAAAATTAATCGGAAGAGTTTGGATAGCAAAAGAACAGTAAAAATAAACATTTATTACATGGTAGTAATACTTAAACACAGTATTTTTATTTTTCAAATATATTTGATTAAAATGAAACATATTGAAAACGTTTACAAATGTTCATATTCAGACTTCACAATACAATTTTTGAATTATTTTTTATTCAATTTCTGATATACAAAATAATATAAAATAATATAAAAAATATCTAGATAAAAAATATTGTAAGATCATAAATATATCATCAAGAAATATAAACAAGAAATATTTATTAAATATTTGATATTATATTAAGATAGAAAAGCTAGTCTTGATAATCAGAAGAAAATTATTTGTTCTTTTCACTTTATATTTATTTTAAGGTATAAAATTGCTTAATTCTTCTAATTAAAAATCCCATCTTTGTTTATCCCAAGTCAAAATCAGTATACATAAATAAGTATACTTTTCAATAAAATATTAGCGCATGTACAACAAGTATGTATATTAAAGAACAAAGTCTAAGTACTCCGACAAGTGCGTATTGACAAATGTATGTATTATTAATGTGCATTTTAATATATTAACATATTAATATTAATATATTATTAATTTGTAATATTATTATTGATAAACGTGAGTGAAAAAAAGGGACGTAATTTTATTATTTATATAATATTATTTACAAATGACACTATGTAAAATTTTGATATATCGAAGATTTTTGAGAAATCTTCCTTCTCGCTGAAAAGTACTATACGAACGAATCATAATGATAATATCAAACCATATATAGATGTACATGATATTAATATATCAAATACAAGAACTTATAATGTACGTATACTGAAAAATGAGTAAAAAATTTTTTTTAAGTACAATGAAAGTTAATTTTAATTTTATACAAAGTATCTAAATAATTATATTCTAATTATTACTTTATTTTTATATAAATTTTATTATGATTCCGATCTTTACTGTAATACGTATTATAGCGCTGATAAAAAAAGATTAAGAGGTAAATAAAAATATAATTTCATATTTATATAATCAATCACGTGTACCATATATAAAATGCACTTTTATATTCTCAATAACTTTTAAACATGAATGTAATTTCCGAACAGATCAAAGGATCATATGATGTAACTAGTATTATAGCTCTATACATCAATTATAAGTCGTTTTTCAAATATACATTTTATTAAATTGCACTTCGTATTGACATCGCATTGTGTTTAACATGAATATACGAAGAACACAAAAATTTGATGAGAAGCTGGTTCTATATTACTGATAAGTTAATTGCAATCTTGCCTGTGACTACAAACCAGAAATTATCAATAGTACTATTAACATTTCTAATTGATTTCTCACAACAAATTTGAGATCTATTTGAAATTAATGTTAGAATCAGATATTTTAGATATTTTAAATTAAATAAATCTTTGATTGCATAATTTGTCTTCTTTTAAGATATCACACAATATTACAGAATATGTATAATAAAAATAAGCTGTTTAGTATTTTTTGAAACCATTACCATACTCGAGAATTCATTTTATATCAAATATCAAAATCTCCGTCAGATTGACACGCGAGCAAATAATATTTTATGTGGAGAATTGTAACATTTACTATTTCAATAACGTACATATTTTATTTAAAGAAATGATTATAATAATATAAGGAACAAAAATACTATTTGGAATATATAAGAAAGATAAATCCACCTATTTTTATTATATTCTGCCAAGATAGCTCTTTTATTTTGATTGCATCCTTATTATTATTATCAGTAAATTTTTATTATGAAAAATTCACCCCTTCATAACTTCCCGTAGAAAACTTTCTATTCCTTACACACAAGGAAAATTATAAATAAACTTGCACGCAACCCTTTGAAAGTTTCTATATATTCGTTAACCATCCGATTGACGTGGCTTTTCAGTTTCCTTCACACGCAGGCGCACATGAAATATGAATCATGTTGTGCTTAGCAAAAGATACCATTCTTCACTGCAATCAGTGGAGAAACAGACAGATACGTTTCGTCTTCGTATCTCTCTGTATATGTCTCATAAAAGTGTTCTCATGTTACAAGCTTTCGTATTATGAAGTGGAAAGATTCCGTATAAGAAATTGTAAAATTAATCAGTCTCTCAAGATGTTTGCCAATAAGTATTACGAACACGACATAGAAAATGCTTTTGGAATAAATCGTTTTTTCTTTCGTTTGTTAGGCATATGGCCATTTTCGCGCACTAATTCCCTTCTTTTTGAGCTGGCGGAAACGTTCACATTGATCTTCGCTTGTTTTGCGTTTCTCTTCTGCGAATTAATCCCGACTATGCTTTATGTATTTATGGTGTTGACAGACTTTCGTTTGAGGCTGAAAGTCATGGCCAGCGGGATCTTTACAATAACAGAAATTATCAAGTACAGCTATGCTGTACTTTACAAAAGTCAAATGAAAAATTGTCTAATACTGATTGATGAAGATTGGCGAAACGTCATCAATTCGAGTGATCGCAATTCGATGATTGACAGAGTTAAAACTTGCAAACATCTAATTGTAATATGCGCTATAATCGTGTATGTGACCGGAATGGCTGTCCGAATGATCATTCCGTTATCAGTGGGGAAGATCGTTACTTCTCAAAATATCACTATCAGACCACTGCCTCACGTTGCCTATCTCGTTATATTTGACGTACAACGTAGTCCAGTTTATGAAATCGTATATTTCATACAATTTCTAGCAGGACTTATAAAGTACACAATTACGATAACAACATTTAGTTTTATGACACTTTGCGCGATGCATTTCTGCGCGCAATCAGACATACTCGTGACTTTAATGAATGATTTCGTGAACGAAAATCAACCGGAAAACTTAAACAAGAGATTGGCTATTGTCGTGGAACGACAAATCAGAATAAGAAAGTGAGTCTTTTTTTGGGTTCAATAATAAGATTCATTCGTTAATTTTTTGCTGTAAATCTCTTTAAACCCGAGTCAGTAGATAGTCACTAATTATCCAATGGCATACTTTGCATTGATAGTCAGTGAAGTTCAACTAAAAAAGGAAGAACGTTGGAGCATTATTTAACTACTGATATTTGCACGTTAATTTCAATCTACCAATATCATATTCATTGAATTTAAGCATTAAAACAAGATTAGATCACAATAAAGATTAGCTAGTTTAGGGATCTTATATTCGTTGATTACCAGTGGCATACTTCACTGATTGATCAGTGATTATCCACTGATTCAGATTTAGAGAGTAACGTATTTACACTGGCAACTATGTTAGAGCTTAATAAACAGTATATTTATGCAAAATGATATTATCTATTATCAAAGATACATAAGATATTGGATACTGGTAATTTTTGTTAAAAACAATTTTCATAATTTTTTCTCGCAATATATTTTAGTTTCTTACAATTGGTACAGAGTACTATTCAGTACACAAGTTTAATACAAATCGTGGGATCTACGGTGATGATATGCTTAGTAGGATATTACGTTATCATGGTGCGCAAAAAAAGTATTTACATAACAACAAATTTCAAGGAAAATATAAATTTAGATAAATGATAAAAGGTGTATTATATCATAATTTAATGTTCTAAAAAATTAATAAAAATTCTATTTACAGGAATGGGAAAAACATAATGTTGTTAATATTTGCGCATATATCAGTGGACTAATAATGTTGTGGTACATCATATTTATTTACTGCTACATGGGCGAGCAAATCATTGAACAGGTATATTTTTTATCATCGATGATAGTAAAATATAGTAACAAATGGAAAGTCAGAGGAATGTTATTTTTTTGTTTACATCGTTAACACTTTTGTTGACAAAAATTTAATTGACAAAAATCAGGGAGAAAAGGTATCATTAACAACATGCACTTTAGAATGGTACCGTCTTGAAGATGCAACAGCACGAGCATTGATTTTACTTATAACTATTTCTGAAAATCCATTGAAACTTAAAGCAGGAAATTTTATAGATATTTCCCTCAGAACATTTGGCAATGTAAGTAACACAGCTATTCTTTCGAATTTATTAAATAACAAAGTTAAAATCATAAAAATCATATTTCTGCGGAAAGGAAGAGCGTATTTTAATATAGATATACATTTATTTTAGGTTGCTAAGATGTCTATGACGTATTTAAATCTTCTTCGATCAGTTGTCTAAATTTTAAGAGTTAATCGAAATATGAATAGCAGAAGAATAGTAATAATAAACTTTTGTTACCATGAAATGGAAGTCATAGCATACTTAAACGCAGTGCTTTTATTTTTCAAATATCTTTGATTGAAATAAAACGTATGAAATCGTTTTCGAATGTTCATATTCTGATCTCATAATATAATTTTTTTAATTATTCTTTATTCAATTTCTGATGCATATATATATAAAATAATATAAAAAAATATTTAGATAAAAGATATTATTAGATTAATAAATATATCATCAAAAAATATACATTACAAGAAATGTTTATTAGATATTTGATATTATATTAAGATAGAAAAGGCTGATCTTGATAAAATCAAAGGAAAATTGTTTATGGTTATATTTATTTTAACTTATAAAATTGCTTAATTCTTCTAATTAAAAATCCGATCTTTGTCCCAAGTAAATCAGTATACATAAATAAGCATATTTTTCAGTAATATCTTAGCGCAAGTACAATAACAAGTATATTAAAAAACAAAGTTCTCCATCGAAAAATTAATGTATTATAAATTTGTATGTATTTTAATATATTAATATATTAATATTAATATATTATTAATCTGTATTATTATTATTATTATTATTATTATTATTATTATTATTATTATTATTATTATTATTATTATTACTGATAAACGTGAGTAAACAAAAGAGACGTTATTTTATTATTTATATAATATTACTTCCAAATGACACTATGCAGAATTTTGATATACAGAAAATTTTTAAAGAATCTTCCTTCTCGCTGAAAATAAAAATTTGACGAAATAAGCTGGTTCTATATTACTGGTAAGTTAATTGCAATCTTGCCTGTAACTACAAACCAGAAACGTCAATCGTACTATTAACGTTTCTAATTGATTTCTCATCACAACAAATTTGAAATTAATATTAGAATCAGCTTTAGATATTTTAAATTAAATCTTTGATTGCATAATTTGTCTTCTTTTAAAATATCACAGTATTACAGAATATGTGTAATAAAAATAAGCTGTTCAGTAACATTATTTATTTTTTGAAACTATTATCGTATACTCGAGAATCATTTTATGCAATATCAAAATCTCCGAGATCGCGTCAGATTGACACGCGAGCAAATAATATTTTATGTGGAGGAGATTGTAATATTTACTATTTCAATAACGTACACATTTTATTTAAAGAAATAATTATAAGGAAGAAATAATATAAGGAACAAAAAATACTATATATTACAGAGATAAATGCACTTATTTTTATTATATTCTGCCAAGTTTCTCTATTTTGATTACACTCTATTATTATCAGTAAGTTTTTATTACGAAAAATTCACCCCTTCATAACTTCCCGTAGAAAACTTTTTGTTCCTTACACAGAAGGAAAATTGTAAATAAACTTGTACGCAACCCCTTTGAAAGTTTCTATATGTTCGTTAACGTCTGCTTGACGTGGCTTTTCAGTTTCCTTCACACGCAGGCGCACATGAAATATGAGTTATATTGTGCTTAGCAAAGGATACTATTCACTACGATCAGGGAACAGACACGTTTCGTCTCTATATCGTGGCTTACAAAAGTGTTCTCATGCTATAAGCTATCATATATTATGAAGTGGAAAGATTTCGTATAAGAAATTGTAAAATTAATCAGTCTCTCAAGATGTTCGCCAATAAGTATTACGAACGTGACATAGAAAATGCTTTTGGAATAAATCGTTTTTTCTTTCGTTTATTAGGCATATGGCCATTTTCGCGCACTAATTCCCTTCTTTTTGAACTGGTGGAAACATTTATATTGGTCTTTGCTTGTTTTGCGTTCCTCTTCGGCGAATTAATCCCGACTATACTTTATGTATTTATGGTGTTGACAGACTTTCGTTTGAGACTGAAAGTCATGGCCAGCGGGATATTTACAATAATAGAAATTATCAAGTACAGCTATGCAATACTTTACAAGAGTCAAGTAAAAAACTGTCTAATATTAGTTGATAAAGATTGGCGGAACGTCATCAATCCGAATGATCGTAATTCGATGATCGACAAAGTTAAAACTAGTAAACGTCTGATTGTAATATGCGCCATAATCGTATATGTGACCGGAATGGCTGTTCGAATGATCATTCCGTTGTCAGTGGGGAAGATCGTTACTTCTCAAAATATCACTATCAGACCACTGCCTCATGTTGCCTATCTCGTTATATTTGACGTGCAACGTAGTCCAGTTTATGAAATCATATATTTCGTACAATTTCTAGCAGGACTTATAAAGTACACGATTACTGTGACAACATTTGGTTTTATGACACTTTGCGCGATGCATTTTTGCGCGCAGTCAGATATACTTGTGACATTAATGAATAATTTCGTGAATGAGAATCAATCGGAAAACTTAAACAAGAGATTGGCAACTGTAATAGAGCATCAAATCAAAATAAGGAAGTAAGTGTTTCCTTGCGTACAATAATGAAATTCATTCGCTGATTCTATAAAGTAAATCTAACGTATTCACACTAGAAAGAAACCATGTCAGAGCGTAATACGCGATAATACACATTCTATATAATGGATAATGTGTCTTCAATTATCAAAGATAGTCGGATTAGACATGGGATTAGAAGCTAGTAATTTTTGTTATAAACAATTTTCATATTTTTCTCGTAAAATATTTTAGTTTCTTACAATTGGTGCAGAGTACCACTCAGTACCCAAGTTTAATAGAAATCTTAGGATCTACGGTCCTATTATGTTTCGCAGGATATTACATTATCATGGTACGCAAAGAAATATTTACGTAACAATTAATTTTAAAGAAAATACTAGATAGATATGATAAGGTACATACATTACGTTATACTTTCGTGTTGTATAAAAAATTAATAAGAATTTAATTCGCAGGAATGGGAAGATCACAATGTTATTCGTCTGTGCGCATATATCAGTGTACTAATAATGTTCTGTTTCAACATATTTATCTACTGCTACATGGGCGAGCAAATCATCGAGCAAGTATGTATTCTTGAATCATTTTTCATTGCCAATGGGTAGTAACAATCAAATGTGGCAAATATAGCAAATAAATATAGCAAATAAATATATTAAAGTAAAATCAAAGGAATAGTAGTGAAATCATTTTGTTGTTCGCATTACTGACGTTTGTAATTAATTGATAAAAACTAGGGAGAAAAAGTAGCATTAACAACACGTACTTTGGAATGGTACCGTCTTCCGAATACAAAAGCACGAGCATTGATTTTACTAATAATTATTTCCGAAAATCCATTAAATCTTAAAGCAGGAAATTTAATTGATATTTGCCTCAGAACATTTGGCAATGTAAGTGCTACGGCTATTTTCTTATTAATATAATATTACAGTTAATATCATAAAAATTCTTTTTACCGGGAGAAAAAGCGATTAATAAAGACGTACATTTATTTTAGGTGGCTAAAATGTCTGTGACATATTTAAATTTTCTTCGATCAGTTGATTGAATTATAAGAATTATTCTGAAATATATGAATAACAGACTTTTATAACTATTAGTAAAACAGTAGCAATAAAAATTTGTAACCATAAAAAATTATAGTATATTATAAATTATAGTATACTGAAGCAAAGTGCTTTTCTTTTTCAAATATATTTGTTCCAAATAAAAACATTTACAAGTATTCATAATTAGTTCGTTCTTAATTTATCACTAGAATTATTTTTTATTCAATTTTTGATGAATGTGCTTATAATATAATATAAAAACGTCTAAAAATAAAAATATATTCCGAGATTCATTAAAAATGTAGATAAGAAATATCTATTAAATATCTAACGTTATATTAAAAGACAACTAGAGAGAAATTATTTATATTTCTATTTTATTGTTTATATTTCTAATTTATTGTTATTTATTCTAACGCATAAATAATAAATTAATTTTTTAATCTAACTAATATTCCATAGTTTTTGAATGCTCTAAGTCGATATCACGACATGAGATATGCATATTTTCAATAATGTGTCATATTGCTTGTATAAATATATTAAATAAATATATTAAATTTCAAAGTCCAAATTGCTTCGTAAACAAATAATATATTATACGGAAAGAATGATTTTGCTGAAGAGTCAAAAATTTAATTAGAAACAGATCTAAACATAATTTTGTTGAATCATTAAAATTGTAGGATGTTTAAACTGATTGCTAAAATGTCAAAATTTTTTTCAGCATTGCTTATCATGTTTGAAATTCCTATAAAATTATTTTGATGGTTCAACAAAATTATTTTCCGATCCATATTTAACTAAATTTTTCAGATTCAAAATTATTCAAAATTATTCTTTCCATATAATATTATTTTAAAAAATTTGAACTATTATCAATAAGTGCGAGTGAGAGAAAGTAATGTTATTTTATTACTTACAATTGTATTTACAAACGATCCTCTATGATTTTTTTGTTATAGACGATTTTTTTTTTGCTCTGAATCTCTTTCTTTTTATTAGAACAATGTTTATCAACGCATAATATCAAGTGGTAATATCAAATAATGTATTTTTTTCTTTTCTAATATAGATATGTATGTATAGATGTGATATTTTCCTGAAATAGTGTCAAATACAAGAACTTAGTAAATTGTACATATACAGAAGCGTGAGTAAAAAATTTTTACTTTTATTAATTTATTTTTTGAAACTATTACCGCACTTGAAAAGTTCTTCTTATGCAGCATTAAAATCTCCCAAACATTAATATAACACAAGCAAATAGTGCTTTATATAAAGCACTGTAACGATTACTATCTCATTGTCAGAATACAGTACACATTTTAATAAAAGAAAGAATAATAATATAAAAATTATCTAGAATATAGTCGTACAAGTACAGTTACTTTTTCATGTATACTCGATTAAGTCAACTACTATATTTTGTTTACAATTATTATATCAATAAATGAAACGTTAATTCATCATAGCTTCGCAGAGAAAACTTTATATTCCTTAGAATGAAGGAAAAGCATTAAAGGGATTGCACGCAACTCTTTTAAAAGTTTCTATACGTATGTTAACCATTCACTTGACGTGGCTTTTCAGTTCCTTGGTACGCAAGCGCACATGAATTATGAATTATGTTTGTACTCTGCGAAAAATACCAGTTTGTCGCTGCGATCAGTGACGAATAGTACGTTTCGTCTCTGTATCGTAGATTACAAAAGTGTTTTCATGCTCTACGATATCACTATGAAGTGGAAAAATTCAGTATAAGAAATTGTAGAATTAGTCTCTCAAGATGTTTGCCAACAAATATTACGAATACGACATAGAGAATACTTTCGTGATGAATCGCTTTTTCTTTCGTTTATTAGGCATATGGCCATTTCCACGCACGAATTCCCTTTTTCCGGAGCTGTTGGAAACGGTCGTGCTGGTCTTCGTGTGTTTTGCATTTCTCTTCGGCGAATTAATCCCGATTATACTTTATGTATTTATGGTGCTGACAGACGTTCGTTTGAGATTTAAAATCATGGCTAATGGAATATTTACGATAATAGAAATCATTAAGTACGGTTATACCGTGTTTTACAAGAATCAAGTGCGAAATTGTCTAGTACTGGTTGAAGAGGACTGGCGAAACGTCAATCTAAATGATCGCATCTCTATGATTGGCAGGGTCAGAACTAGCAAACGTCTAATTGTGATTTGCACTGTATTCGTGTACTTGACCGGCGTGTGTGCCCGAATGATCATTCCTTTGTCAGTAGGGAAAATTGTTACTCCTCAAAATGTCACTATCAGACCACTGCCGTGTGCGGCTCATCTCGTTATATTTGATGTGCAACGCAGTCCAGTTTATGAAATCGTATATTTCATACAATTTGTAGCGGGATTTGTAAAGTATACGATTTTGGTGGCAACCTTTAGTTTCGTGACACTTTGCGGGATGCATTTTTGCGCGCAGTCAGACATACTTGTGACGTTAATGAACGATTTTGTGAATGAGAATCAATCGGAATATTTGAACAAGAAATTGGCCAATGTTGTGGAGCATCAGATTAGAATAAGAAAGTGAGTCTTTTCTTACATATAATAATCACTTATTTTTTAATATAATTCTAACATATTCACACTAGAAATTATATCAGAGCTTAATACGCGATAATACATTCTACGCAAATGGATAACGTGTCATTAATTATTAACGATATGTAGGATTAGCAATTAATAAATTTTGTTTAAATCAGTTTTTATAACTTTCTCACAATACATTTTAGTTTCTTACGATTGCTGCAGAGTATCACTCAGTATCCAAATTTAATAGAAATCCTGGGATCTACCGTGATGTTATGTTATGTAGGATTTTATATTATCATGGTACGCAAAATTATTTATGTAACAATAAATTTTAAGGAAAAAACCTTCACATAAATGTGACAAGATATATTACGTTATAGTTTCATGTGTTTAATAAAAAATTAAGAATTCAATTTACAGGAATGGGAAGATCATAATGTTTTTCGTTTGAGCTTATATTTCAGTGGATTAACAATGTTCTGTTTCAACATATTTATTTACTGCTATATGGGCGAGCAAATCATTGAGCAGGTATATGTTACCGAAACATTTTTCGTTGTCGATGATCGATCAGAAATCGTGAAATATATAACAAACAAAGAGAGACATTAATGGAATGGAATGAAAATTCTTTTTTCATTCACATCACTGACGCTTATAATTAATTAACCAAAATTAGGGAGAAAAAATAGCATTAACAGCATGCACTTTGGAATGGCACCGTCTTCCGGATATAAAAGCACGAGCATTGATTTTACTTATATCTATTTCCGAAAAACCATTAAGACTCAAAGCAGGAAATTTCATTGATCTTACCCTTAGAACATTTGGCAATGTAAGTGACAGCTAATTTTTTATTCAAATTTATTTAATAAAATTAATAAACAATTCCTGTGGGAAGGAATAATTATTAATATATAGATATATATTTATTTTAGGTTGTTAAGATGTCTGTGACGTATTTAAATCTTCTTCGAGTTGATTGAATTTTAAGAATTAAATGTATAGATAGCAATAAAAGAGTAGCAATAAATATTTGTATAAAGTGGAAAATAAAATACTTAAATAGAGTGCTTTTCTTTTTCAAATATTTTTGTTCCAAATGAAATAAATTGAAAACGTTTAGAAATATTCATAACAGACTTTATTGTATTTTTTATTTAAAATTATTCTTCATTCAGTTTCTGATGAATGTGCATATAAAATAACATAAAATATTTATATAAAATTATACGAAATTCATTAAAAAATCTAAGCGAGAAACATCTATTAAATATCTGTGATATTTTATTACTATTATATGTCAAAACAAGAAGGAATCATTTTGATAATTACCGAAAAGAAATTATTTCATACTTTATGATTATTTATTCTAATGCATAGATTGTTTTATTTGTTAATATAATTAATTAATATGCCTCAATCTTCAATGTTCTAGGATTTCTTTGCACTAGCTTTTAACACTGTTAATATTTTTCTTCTACTGTATCGGCGAACGCATTGTAGTTGCAGTAAGTTTATTGGGTATATTCATTTAATTCTATCATATAAGACTTCAATTATATTGATACTCGTTCTCATCGCACTTTTTAAATATGTAAAAATAAAAATACTTACATAAGAACTGAAATCTTTAACTTGCATAAATAAAAGCAATTTCATACATATTTATTACAATAGGCAGCTCAAGTAGTTTGGAGAGCAAATATACTAGAATAATATCTTCCAAGGAGTACACATAATGTGGTGCTGAAAATAATTATATATCATATATAATATTTCGTAAAAAGTTAGGAATCTTAGGAAAATTTATTGTTCTTTCTTTAAAGACATTTACTGATGTAAGCAAAATATATGTATTTTTATATAAAACATTGCGACACTTCAATGATATCATATACATTATTCCCCGATTAGTAGAAAGAATTTTATACAAAGATATTTATTAATTGTTTCAGGTCATCAAATCAGAGGTTTTATATTTTAATATATTTTGGATTATTGTCGATTAAACAACGATAATGATTATTGAGATAAAAATCAACTTGTTAATTATTCACAAGAAAATGCAGTATAACTACGTACATAATAACGTGAGTTAAGATAGTAACGATGATGTGCTGTGCAAAATAATAAGTTTTTTTCTCTCTCTTACGATATTATAATATATTTATTTATAAACGTATCTTCTGAAATAAAATAAAATGCTCTCAAAAATATATTTAAAAAATGTATTTAAATGTAATTTGAAATGTATGATTTGAGTTACTTAACTATGTAACTGGTCTCATGTAAAAGTAATCTTGCTGTATCAATTAATTACATACATCTCTACAATAGTTAAATAAATAGAAAAGTTCTCGTAGAAATATAAACTGTTAGCATTATGATTGTAAGTTACAGTCACAGTCAACATTATGATTGTAAGTTAGAATTTACGAAGAAAGCAAGTTAAATGTAATGATTTTCCTGTAAAAGTCAATGTACGTAAGCGGATAAGAATACATTTCATGGAAAATAATCCTGTCCTTAGCGAACCACTCTATCCATAAACTTTTCTACTCTCTCTTCTGCTTTCTCTTCTGTTCTCTCTTCTTATGCGGATTTGAATTTTTAAAATGCGCAATCATATGCGCGAGTTGGCTTCGTTCTTCGACGACTGGTGACAAACTCAGTTCGCATTCAGCTTTTGCATTAAGTAAACGAATAAAATCCGAAAGTATCGCAAAATATTTGTCAAAATTCACACAGAAATGCCGCAAAATAAGCATCACCAGAATGATATTTCGTACATTACGCAACCAACTCGCAACATTTTGCTCGCGCTCGGCGCTTGGCCGTTCGTCAGTAAAGGAAGATCCGTATATCCAAAAGCACACAATCTTTTACCAATCTGTATATCCTACATTTTCCTCTCTAGCGACATTATACCTGGTGTCCTTTACTGGTTGATGGCAGAAACGGCGCGCGTTCGATTGCAGACGATCCCTCTTCTTCTCTACGACTTCATGTCTGTCAGTCAATATGGCATTTTCATATTTCGCTATGATAAACTCAAGCGATGTTTGCAACATGTCGAGGAGGATTGGAAAAACGTTCTCAGCGCAGACGCACGGAATATTATGCTGAAATCTGCGAGAACGGGCAAACGCTTGGTCATGATTTGTGCAATCTTCATGTATAGCGGCGCCTTTACCTTCCGAACAATTTTGCCGTTGTTCCAGGGAAAGATCGTCATCGATCAGAACATCACAATAAGACATTTAGCCTGTCCGGGTTACTTCTTTTCCCTCGACGTACAAGTCAGCCCTGTTTACGAGACGGTCTTTGTAATCCAGTGTCTAACAGGATTCATTGCAGTTTCGATCGTGACATGTGCATGCGGTCTTACCGCAATTTTTGTAGTACATGCTTGCGGCCAATTGAAAATTTTAATCGGCTTGATGAGAGAACTTGTGCAAAAACAATGGCAAGAAGAACGTGAAATGGATATGAAGCTAGCTGAGATAGTTGAACATCAAACAAGAGTGCGCAAGTAAGTCCGCAATTTGCGAATGTAATTAATTCATGCTCTTAATTTTAGTATTCGCTCCAATTAACGTGTGTACTTATTAATATTAATATTTATTAATAATGTGTTTATTAACAAAATTATTAACTTTTTGTTTTCTCATTTTATTATTTATGAGTCTAAGTGTTAATTGTTACTCTCGGTAATTATATTTCAGTTTTTTACGATTAGTGCAGCATACTTTGCAGGAAATATATGTGGTGGAATATCTGGTGAACACAATAACTATTTGCCTTTTAGTGTATTTTATGTTAGTGGTTCGTAAGTTGGTTAATTAATGCTAATAACGAAATAAATTAAATATTTTTACAAAATAAAATATTTTAATTTTATTATTATTAAAATAAAATATTTTTTAACGTAAAATAAAATAGAAAAGAAACAAAAATTTATTAATTTCTCATAAAAATTTAAAAATTTTTATTTGCATTCGAATTTTTATAATAATATATTTCGATAACAAATAGTTCTTTCAGATTTTACAGAATTAGTCATAATAATAAATTACTTAATAATAATAAAATCATACAAAACACTTATGCATTTATAGGATTGGCAAAATAGGAATATACCAACTTTATTTACTTATTGGTTATGTATTGTAAATGTAACAACTCACATGTTTCTATTTTGCTACACTGGCGAACAACTTACCGGCCAGGTAAAATTTATAGATATTAATGTAGTTAAATTTTTAAAACACAAACAATAATAATAAAATTAGCAATAATAATGTTTCATGACTAAAATAACTTATTATCAAATTATGTGTAATTACACATTCAATTTTAATCAAATCTTGAAAGAGTTAATATTGCGTGCTGAAATAAGTTTTATATATATTTTTATAAATATATCATGAAAAAAAAAAGAAACAGGGAACGTGTTGCAATATCCTTGAAATAGCAAATGAATGAATTATGATACAAATACATTTTATGGCCATTGCTACGTGATGATAAATCCAACGATAGGCGGAAAAAGTAGCCATTGCATCCTGCGAGCTCGAATGGTATCGTCTTCCGGACAAAAAAGCACGTAGCGTCGTATTGCTGATTATTATGTCTAACGCGCCGACCAAAATCTCTGGAAAGTTCATCGATCTCTCGCTCAAAACATTTGGTGATGTAAGTAAATTACTTTCTACGAAAGATTATTTAAGTAGGTTTTAACTTTTTTTAAAGTAAGTCTGTGTTTTAATTATAGTAGCGTTAAGCGACATCAATATTAATTATTTTATATCTACACATTGCAATAAGACAATTAGAATCCTTTTTTATAAAATAAATATCATGTCATATGTCAATTTTACTAAATGTATTCTTGTTACTTACAATGACGATAAATGTGGTTAATTGAAAACAAATCAGAGAAGAAAACAGTTGAAAATGTTTTTAGGTCATGAAAACAGCGGGGACATTTTTTAATATGCTCCGAAATGTAATCGATTGAATCATTAAATTTTAATAGTTGAAATTGTAATGTTAGTTGTTTTATACCATTATATTATGTGAATCAATTGCATATATGATTCGAATACAAAATATATATATATTAAAATGTAAAAGTAATATAAAATATCATTTAATTATATACAGAGTGTTTCAGTAATGACCGCAATGCAAAAACTGCAAAATGATAAAGGATTTTTCAATATTTAATTTTGTTTTATTAATTCATATCTCATTAAATATTTGTATTAACACATTATTTTATTAGTAACAAGAACATAAACGTTACTTTTTTGACAAAATTAAAAAATAATAATTGATATTTTAACTCATACATATAAAAATACTAGAACATTTAACACACGTCAAACGAAACCATTTTTTTCTGATAGGCGTTATGTTACAATTATGTTGCGAAGACATGAAGATAAACATGATCGTTTTCCTAGTTAATATAAAGTTTGACAAATGAATACGAATACTTTCTTTAGAATCGTCCCTTTCGACAAGCAACTTTTCTTCCAAACTCTATCACTGTACTTAGTTTCTATTTTTCATACAATGATTAAATTCTTATTGCGTGCAAGTTCATATTCTAACTGAGTTTACTTCACGAGCAATTGTTATTTTCCACCATAAGTCGTGACTCATGACGCGAATTAAACATTAAATAATGAAGAAAATATTTTAGATTATTAAAAAGGGATATAAAGCACAATCTAATATTTTAATTTCATATTTAAATTTCAATTATCAAAATTTTAATGTTACATATATATATAACACATATACTGAAAAAAATATTAAAAAATAATAAAGTTTATTAAATATTTATTGAAATAATATTAACGAAATTTTTAATAAATGTAAATGTATATTTATTTGATTTAAGCATAATTTTTTATTTTGAATATTATTTATTTACTGTAAAATATTTATTTACTATTTTAAATATTTTAAAATATTTATTTACTAAGGTAATATTTCGTTAATATTGAAACAAATATTTATTAAAATTCAGCAAATTTTTTTTCAATGCATGCATTAATATTTCTAGAAACACTGATATATATGTATCAAATATAGATTAACGTGATGTAAATATATCTCGTATATACTTAAACATCTTATTTCTATTGTAAAATATACGTAACGTGAACATAATTTTTATGACAAATATGATATTATGATAGAGATAGTGCCGAGCTTACGAAACAGGAAAAAACAAAGTTACACGTAATAACTTTCTTGGTTATTAGTAAGAGAAGGTTGATGGATAAATATACATTTCATGGAAGGCAATCTCGCCCCTTGATGTGAATGATTCCATTTACAAGCCTTTCTGTTTTTCTTTCTTCTCATGCGACATTAAATCTTTAAAATGCGCAAGCATATGCGCAAGCGACGAGTTCGCGATCAGTCTTGTCCTTCAACAACCGGTAGCAATCCAGTTCGTACTTAAGTTTCGCATTAAGTGCACGTTACGTGAACGATAAAACTCAACAGTACCGAAGATCCATTAGAGTTCATAGAGAAATGTCGCAAAATAAGCATCATCAAAGCGATATTTTGTACATTACGCAACCAACTCGTAACATTCTGCTCGCACTTGGCGCTTGGCCCTCCATCAATAAAGGAGAATCCATACACTCGAAGGTTCACAATCTCTTGCTAATCTTTATGTCCTACTCTCTCCTCTTTTGCGACCTTATACCCGGTATCCTTTATTGGTTGATGAAGGCAACAACGCGCGTTCGACTGCAGATGATCCCTCTTCTTCTTTACGATTTCATGTCCGTTAGTCAATACGGCATCTTCATATCTCGCTATGATCAACTCAAGCGATGCTTGAAGCACGTCGAGGAGGATTGGGAGAATATTCTCAGCGTGGACGCACGAAACATTATGTTGAAATCTGCGAGGACGGGGAAACGTCTAGTTACGATCTGCGCATTTTTCATGTACAGCGGCGTCATTACCTTCCGAGGAATTTTACCGTTGTTCCAGGGAAAGATCGTCATTGATCAAAATGTCACAATAAGACGCTTTGCCTGTCCGGGTTATTACTTTTCCTTCGACGTACAAGTCAGCCCCGTTTATGAAACGGTCTTTATAATCCAATTTCTAACAGGATTTATTACAGTTTCGATCGTGACATGTGCATGTGGCCTTACAGCAATTTTTGTAGTACATGCTTGCGGTCAATTAAAAATTTTAATCAGTTTGATGACAGGACTTGTACAGAAAGAATGGCAAGAAGAATGTGAAACAAATAAAAAGCTAGCTGAAATTGTGGAGCATCAAATAAGAGTGCGCAAGTAAGGCAGCAACTTTGCTATTGTTCATAGTTTAGCATTTACGGTAAGTCGGGGGAACATGCCATGCCAGGCAAGATGCTATTTAATAATAATTTCCATGTTTATGCATAGATGGTATTAATAGTATTCTCAGTTTATTCATTTGTAAGGGATGATACGACTAGAACTCGCTGTTCATATTTATTTTTAAAAATTATGAATTTATCAAGGTAAGTTGATAAAGTTCTGTTCTAATCATATTTTACAATATTTAAAATTTATATTAATCTTTTGTAGACTTTATTTCACAAATACGCAGAATTACATTATTTAGCATCAAAAGTAAATTTTATTATATATTAAATGATTATCTTATCAATAGCACGTGATTGATATAGTCTGATACTATATTTTCTAGTCGTATTGGGTAAGATGGGGACAAAAACTAACGAAGAATAACTTTATCTTCAAACAATTTTTCAAGAAGCAAATATTTATTACATTTCGACTGACACAGAAAATGACGATTATTATGCAATTGGTAAATTTTATGATGCTAAAAAAGGTCTAAATATGAGTAAAGTAAAGACTGATTGTTGCAAAAAATGCAACAGATGACTCAAAGAAGATCTAAGGGGATGAAGACTGTGCTTACAATTTGTAAAAAATAATATTATTTTCTATTATTTTAGTTAAAATGTTGCATATTTTTATCTTTTATTTACTATTTAGAGACTGTTTTAAGAAATAACTTTTTATTATTGCTATTAAAAAACTAACATATAATAGTATATATATTTTATTTCTCATTTACTTCGAGATCGTTTTCAAGAAAAATTATTTTCTATTATTAGAAATTATTCTTTATTGTTGAGAATAATTATTAATAGAATTTTTAATATTTATATATTATTTAGTGAAAACGTTAGGGAATCTTATAAGATCTCGTAATATCTTATCCAATAGGTTGAGTAAGATGCTACTTAGGAAGGTTTTTATTTTTTTATTGTGAAAAATTCTTACAAGATATTTACATTTCTGTAATTAAATAATAAATAAGACTAATCAAACTTTTTATTGATTTCATTTCCCTTTATATATCGAGAATTGAAAAAATATTGATTCAAAGTTGATTATGGCATCTTCCTCCGACTCTTATATTAATAAACATATGCTTATTATATGTTAATAATAATATTTTATCTTATATTTTATATTTATTGACAATATTATACTTGGTAAAAATTTTTTTCTTTCTATTCTCTCACATTTTATTGATATTTATTTATTTTTCTATTAGTTTAAGAAGCGTTGATAGTTATCATCGATAATTATATTTCAGTTTTTTACGATTAGTACAACATACCTTACAGGAAATATATATGCTGGAAATTGTAATAAATACAACAACAATCTGTTTGTTAGTGTATTTTATGTTAATGGTTCGTAAGTTTGTCAATTAATTTTAATAACGGAACAAATTAATAATTTTGCATATTAAAATGAAAAATTGAAAAAATAAAAATTTGATAATTACATATTCACAATTTTTTTACTTGATTTCAAATTCTCATAATATATATTTTATTGACAAAATATATTTCAGATTTTATAGTTAATCAATAATATTCAATATATCAAATTCAATAATAATATGATTATCACATAAAACACTTATATTTATAGGACTGGCAAACTAGGAATATAGGAACTTTATGTTCTTATTTGATAAGTATTATAAATGTGATAATTCACATGTTTCTATTTTGTTATACTGGTGAACAGCTTACCGGCCAAGTGAGTCTCACGAATATTAATGTGTCCATTTTTTAAAACATAAGTAATAATAATGAAAATAGCAATAATATGTTCCATAATAATTTATTTTTATATTATTGCAATTAAAACTGCAAATTCAAATCCTGAAAGAGTTACTATTGCATGCTAAAATAAGTTTTATAAATATCTTCATGATTATATCGTGAAAAAGAAATACAGGGAACGTGTTGCAATATCTTTGAAATAGCAAATGAAATTATGATACAAACACATTTTATGGCCATTGCTACGTGATGATAAATTCAACGATAGGCGGAAAAGGTAGCTATTACATCTTGCATGCTCGAGTGGTATCGTCTTCCGGACAGAAAAGCGCGTAGTGTTGTATTGCTGATTATTATGTCTAACATGCCGACAAAGATCTCTGCTGGACAGTTCATCGATCTCTCGCTCAAAACATTTGGTAATGTAAGTAAAAATTAACTTTAAATTAATTATATTATTTCCAAAAAAAGACTAAATATATTAAAATTTTATATAAAATATACTTAATAAAAAATATATTACTATTTGTCTTTTCATATTAATTATAATAGCATTAAACGATATAAACATTAACATTTTAAATCCATAAATAGTAGTTAGATAGTTTAGATGGAATTTTTTTTGATAAAATAAATATGTTGTTTGTACAAGTCAACTTATTAAATATATGTTTGATATTTGCGATTACGGTAAATATGATTAATTGAAAACAAATTGCAGGAAAACATAATTGTAAATGTTTTAGGTCATGAAAACAGCTGGAACATATTTTAATATGCTCCGAAGTGTAATCGATTGAATCATTAAATTCTATTAGTTGAAATTATAATTAATTGTTCGTTCCATCATATCGTATAAATCTATTGGATGAATAAAATACAAAACATATTACAATCTAAATGTAATATAAAATATTATTTAAATATATATATTTGATTATATTTCAATGAACAATTCATATAATTTTATATATTTACTATTGTGTTTATTACGTACATTTATTTATATTGAGAATTTTATTTACTTTTCTCGTAAATTTATTGCTGTAGTATCTCTGTTAATTATTATCAATTATTAAAATCCTTTTCAATTTCTGCCGCTTATTATGCTATATCTATTTCATAACCCTATTTTATTTAATTTGTTGCTATTTAATATATGTATTTTAAATGTTTTCAGTATTCTGTATTATAAGTCTATTCTATATTATAATCTACAATTATGACAATGGTTGATAATAATTATTATCAATTATTGTTAACGTAGATTAATGTGATGTAAATATGTATCATATATATTTTCCGATTTTATTATTCTATAGAATGTAGAATGTAGACATGAGTAATATAGAAATCATTTTTGCCAAATATGATATATGAGACTAAATGATGATTGTGACTAAAATAATACTAAGTCTATGAAACGGGAAGAAGAATAATACCTGATAATTTTCTTAGTTGCTACAGTAAAAGATTAACGGATAAAATATATTTTATGGCAAGTAATCTCGAGCAAACGACTTCATTTACAAACTTTTTTGTTTTTATTCTTTCTTCTCATGTGACATTTAAATCTTTAAAATGCGCAAGCATATGCGCGAGCGACGAGTTGACTTCGCGATCAGCGTCGTCCTTCGGTGGCATTCAGTTAGAGCGCAGACATTATATTAAGTGCATGTTACGTGGTCGGATAAAGCTCGAAAATATAACCGTAGAATATTCGTCGAAATCCAAAGAAATGCCGCAAAATGAACATTATCAAAATGATATTTTGTATGTCATGCAACCAATTCGCAACTTGTTGCTCGCGCTCGGTGCTTGGCCCACCATCAAAAAAGAAAGATCTGTATACCAGAAGGCTTACAATCTTTTGCTAATTTGTATATCTTATACTCTTCTCTTTTGCGACTTTGTGCCCAGTATCCTTTACTGGTTTATAGAGGCAACGTCGCGCATTCGACTGCAAATGATACCTTTTCTCCTCTATGATTTTATGTCCGTTGGTCAATATGGCATCTTCATATTTCGCTATAATCAACTCAAGCGGTGTTTGATGCACGTTGAGGAAGATTGGGAGAACGTTCTCAATGTGGACGCACGAAACATTATGCTAAAATCCGCGAGAATAGGGAAGCGCTTGATTACGATTTGTGGAATTTTTATGTACAGTGCTGTCATTACCTTCCGAACAATCCTACCGTTGTTCCAGGGAAAGATTATCACCGATCAGAATATCACGATAAGACACTTCTCCTGTCCGGGTTACTTCTTTTCCCTCAATGTGCAAGTCACTCCTGTTTACGAGACGATCTTTATTATCCAGTTTGTAATAGGATTCATTCCAGTTTCGATTGTGACAAGTGCATGCGGTCTCACGGCAATTTTTGTGGAACATGCTTGCGGCCAATTGAAAATCTTGATCAGTTTGATGACAACACTGGTACAGAAACAATGGCAAAAGGAACATGAAGTGAATACGATGCTAGCTGAAATAGTGAATCATCAAATGAGAGTCCGAAAGTAAGCCCACAACTTACTAACATATTGTTTACGCTCATAGTATAGCATAGACTTATACGTTTTATTAACGTATGCTTATTATAATAATATTTATTAACAATGTCGCGGTAAATATTATTAGCTTTCTATTCTTTCACATTTCATTGATATTTATTTTTTCTATTAAATCTAATTAATTGTTATTATCGATAATTGCATTTCAGTTTTTTACGATTGGTACAACATACCTTGCAAGAAGTATATATATTGGAAATTGCAGTGAACACGGCGTCACTCTGTATTTTAGTATATTTTATGTTAGTGGTTCGTAAGTCAACTTTAATAACGGAATAATCAAATATTTTGGCATATTGTAAAATGAAAAATGGGAAAAAACGAAAATTTAATACTTATTCAGTTTAGAATTTTCTTATCTAAACTTAAACTTAAATTCTTATAAAATATGTATTTTATTAAAAACAAATAATCATTTCAATCAGATTTTACAGTTGATCAGTATAATTTAACAATAATATTAATGAAGCATTTATATTTGTAGGACTGGGAAAATAGGAATATAGCAACTGTATGCACTTATTGCATAAGCATTACAAATGTGACAATTCACACATTTCTATTTTGTTACACCGGTGAACAGCTTACTAGTCAGGTGAGTTTCACGGAAATTCATATACTCAGGACAGATTTTAGGACAGGTTTTAGGACATAAATAGTAATAATGAAAATAACATTTTATAATTAAAATAATTTATAATTAAAATAATTTATTTTCAAATTATTTGCAATTAAAATTGTATGCAATTTTACATAAATCTTATGACAGTTATTACGTGTAAAATAAGTTATATAAATAAAATCTTTATAAATATATCGTAAAAGAAATATATTGCAGTGTTGTAATATTTATGAAATAGCAAATAAAAATTTGATAAAAACAAATTTTTTTACGTAATAATCCGACGATAGGCAGAAAAGGTAGCCATTGCGTCTTGCGAGCTTGAGTGGTTTCGTCTTCCGGACAAAAAAGCGCGTAGCATCATATTACTGATTCGTATGTCTAACGCACCGTCAAAGATCTCCGCTGGAATATTTATTGATCTCTCGCTCAAGACATTTGGTAATGTAAGTAAAATGTCTTTGAATTAATTTTATTATTCCTACAAAACTAAATATATTTATATTCATAATGCAAATTTCATAAAACATATAAGCCATTTGTCTTTTCGCCTTATATAAATTAAACGGTATCAATGTGTTACTCATTAATAGGAATAGATAATTAAGGTAAAATCATTTTTTATAAAATAAATATCATGTTATTTATACGTCAATTTTATTTAATATATTCTTGTTATTTGTAACACTAAATATGATTAATTGAAAATAAATTAGAGGAGAAAGCAACTGAAAATGTTTTTAGATCATGAAAACAGCTGGGACATATTTTAATATGATTCGAAATGTAATCGATTGAATTATTAAATTTTAAAATTATAATTACGTTAACTGTGCTCGATATATCCATCATATAGTATGAATCAATCAATTGTATATACAAAATCATTTTATAAAATTGTACATACAAAATCAATGAATATAAAATCATATTGCAACATAATACAAAATGTTATTTCAATGTATGTATTTATGTTAACGCGTATTTGAAATGTATTTATATTGTATGTATTACAGAATTACTTCAGAAATAAAAGTATTTATTGATAAAAGTGTTCTAAATACGGACCTTAATGTTTTAATTATTGTTTTAATTTATGAATTACGAATGATAATCAAAGACAATTAAATCGCGAAGCAAATTTCATGTTATATTTCATTAAAAAATTAACAAATATTATGTAAGGCATTCATTAACACGTATTAATACGTATTTTTATTTGTATTAAGAAAATTATATACCTGTTACTTTTTCCATAAGATTAAAGAATTGACATTAGTTGATAGTAATTGATATTAGCTGTCAATCATAAAAATCGGAGTATTCAAAATATATATATATATATATACGAAAACTAAAATTATTTCCTGCTTATCAGCATTACGTTGCTATCGCAAGTTGCTAAGACGAAGATAAACATAATTTTTTTCCTAGTTAATACGAAATCTGATAAATGAGTAAGGATACTTTTCTTAGAAAATGCTTGTCCCTCTCAACAAGTAACTTTCAACATAAATTCTATTGTTATAGCCCCTGCTTTCCACATATTGTTTAAATTCTTAACGCAAATACATGCAAGATCTGATTGTAAGTTTGCTTCGTGATTTAATTGTCTTTGATTATCATTCGTAATTCATAAATTAAAACAATAATTAAAACATTAAAGTCCGTATTCAGAACACTTTTATCAATAAATGCTTTTATTTCTGAAGTAATTCTGTAATATATACAATATAAATACATTTCAAATACGCATTAACATTCTTATAAGCACATTACGAATATGCTTAAAGAATAAACATCTTAAATTACAAAAATAGTTGCATGTTTTAATATGCACTAAAGTATGTAATCTAGTACGTATTTTAATTAAATATTTCGATTTTAATTTTAATGCTATGTATATGTATATGTGTATTTTGAGAAATAGTGACATATCAAATATAAATTAATATAATAAATTAAAAATTATCCCTTTGGATTAACAACAATTTCTTTGAAAATAGGATATTGTATAGTATCTTATTGTACAATATCTTATTTTTAAAGAAATTTTCAGTGATCCAAAAAAATAATTTTTTTAATACGAGCAAAGAAATATTTTTTTGAAATTAAGATTTTTTTTTCATTGTATATATTTTACCATCTGATTATTATCCCGCATATATTTCTGCAAATACGAGACAAAATCAAGTTTACGAAAGAGGAAGAAACGGAGTTATACATACATAATAACTTTTCTGATTATTTTAGCTAGGGAAAGTTGATGGTAAAAAGTACAATTTATAGGAAGCGATTCGACCCTTAGTGACTTCTAAACTTTATTCATCTCGTGCTTATTCGAGAATTCCGAGCGTATGTCATTATCTATTTGTGAGCAATTGTTCAGAACGCAAGCGCGTACCAAGTTATCCTCTGACTAGAAAGTTGCTCGCTGTGATCATTGATGAAAGAAGACCCTTCTAGACGTTTCCGCGCGTTGTATCTTGTTTTGTATGACACAAAGTCATAACGTCACAAAATAGCTCTTATAAAAAAAAACAATATAATTACATTAGAAATGTATCCAAATGAAAATTATGTGAACGACATAAAATATACTATACAACTAAATCGCGTTATTTGCCGTCTATTAGGTATCTGGCCAGAGACAAAATCTTCGTTTCTTGAACATTTAAAAAAGATCTCGCTGATATTAGGCTGCTACTTTCTTCTCGGTTGTGAACTAATCCCGACAATCTTGTACATAGTATTTGTAGAAAAACGAACTCGCATCAGATTGAAACTTATTTCATCTGTAATGTTCACGATACTGGCCGTCCTCAAGTACAGCAGTTTAGTGCTTAGTAAGAATCAAGTAAGAAACTGTCTAGCGCGAATGAAGGACGATTGGCGAAATGTCACAAGTACCAGTGCTCGTACTTCCATGATTCATAAAGCAATGACTGCAAGACGTTTGCTCATTCTGTGCGGCATATTCATGTATATATCCGGCTTATATTTTCGTACAATCGTGCCGTTAAGCAAGGGAAAAACTATCACCAATCAGAACATCACAATCAGGCATTTGCCATGCCCAAGTTATTTTGTTCTATTTAACGGGCAAATCAGTCCAGCGTACGAAATTATGTTCTTTATACAGTTCTTCTCCGGATTCATCAAGTATACCATCACGGTGGTGATTTGCAGCCTCGCCGCTCTTTTCATTATGCATACATGTGGACAGCTTGAGATACTGATGACGTTAATAAATAGCCTGATAAACGAAACAGAGGAAAAGAATTTGGATAAAAAGCTGGCCTTCACCGTGGAACATCAGATAAAGATGCGAAAGTAAGTCTTATTTATCTCAATTACATTTTTATATTTATATCTACTTTACATTCTTTTTATTTGTATCAAGATGATCATATATTAAATAAAACACATCCGTTAAATAGAACAAAATAATTGAATTTCACATAAAGTTAATACATCACATTAATGTTGTGTCCTTTTTGTTTTGTTTCTAAGTTCTTTTTTTTAATATAGCAGGTTAAAAGATTTTTCTAATAAAAATTTGTACGCGTCCCTTTGTAGTTTCTTACGATTGGTACAAAGCACTTTGCAATATACGAGCTTGTTAGAAGTGATGGGATGTACGATAATTGTATGTCTTCTAGGACACGATGTCATCACGGTGCGCCTAAATAATTATGCAGTGATAACAGTTCGCACAATTTTAAATATAGATGCTATTTTATTACAATTGAAACATGTTATTCCGTGCGTGCGCGCGCGCTTGTATATGTGTGTGTGTGTGTGTGTGTGTGTGTGTGTGTGTGTGTGTGTGTGTGTGTGTGTGTGTGTGTGTATGTGTGTGTGTGTGTGCTTATGTGTGTATGCGAGATAAATAAATATAATTATTGATCTTGCAGGAATGGGAAGATCAAAATGTTATATCTATGTGCTCCTATCTCATTCTGCTCACATCAATTGGATTCAATATTTATATCTTTTGTTTTATCGGTGAACAACTTTCCATAGAGGTATCGTATTATATAAATCCATATAACGCATTTAAATAGTAAGGCTGAAAATAAATCGGATATTTTTCTTTTCTTTTTATATCGTCGGATATTTTTCATTTCTATATTTTTCATTTTATACCATGTAATTTGTTTTACTAAAATTAGGGAGAGAAATTAGCATTAACAGTATGTACATTGGCTTGGTACCGTCTTCCGAATGCGAAAGCACGAGCACTGATATTAGTTATAGCTACGTCGATTGTTCCAGCAAAACTAAAAGCCGGAAAGTTCTTCGATCTGTCCATCAGAACTTTCGGTGATGTAAGTAACGGATTTACTTGTAAAAAATAATGAATGAAAATGTGTATTATATTACAGGTTGTTAAAACGGCTGTGACATATCTAAATTTTATTCGAAAAATGATGGAATAATAACAATATAAAAATGTTTGATTGTATTTTTATGTGAACGTAGAGACATATTAACGTCATTTAGTAGAAACATTAATTAAGTAGAAATAATAATATAAAGACAAAAGTGTACCATTAAAAAATGCAAATTTTCTCTTCAAACATTTACTTGAAAAAATAAGATATTTTGTGAAATATAAATCTTGATTTAAATATACTTCGCTCATACAATATTGTATCACTATGTACAGATTTGATCATTTTTACTTCCTGCTTGAGCTAGAAGTCATCTAAATAAATGTAAAAAATTATTACTAGATTTTTACTTAATTATCTTATTGTTAATCTAAAAAAGAAGAACAAGTAATGCAATAGTGAGATAAACAATATATCAGACAATTCTTTCAATTTCTATTTGATTTTTATAACCTATTAATAAACTATTTGACGTCTATAATTTACTAAGAAGAGAAATTTGCATTAATGACTTTTTACATTATACCTCTTATAATCATTTATAATTGTTGCCCGAACCCTTACATTTTTTGTTTTTATATTCCATGACAAAATATTTTACTAAACACGAAATGATGACTGAACCGTTAAAAGATCAATAGAATATCTGTAATTTTCCTTTATATGCTCTCATTATTTTTTTCTCGATATTTTCTCGTATGCCTTCTAAAGTCGCTAGACTTCCCTTCAAGTAAATGCTTCCTCGAACATCCCCAACAATAACTTTTGCAATTTTTCCGTGATTTACAAGAGGAAAAAAAGTTGTGGTAACAATCGCTGCATCTGTCAGTCCCTCACTTCTTCCGCTCTCATCGAAGACGCAAGCGCATCGCCATCTGCATTTTTCACTTCATGACGGTACATCCGATCAGTTTTCCGTCGACAAGATCAAGTAGATTCTCAAGTTATGAACGTCAATATCCTTCATCATGATGATGTCAGACGCACTGTGAGTGTTACGCATAGTATCCTAAACCTGATCAGTGCCGTTGCCTGACAATTCGTCTCATTC
>NW_012130069.1:2977127-2982375 GCF_000143395.1 Atta cephalotes | reverse complement strand
TATATATATATGTACTTTCGTCTTTATGTTATTATTACATCGCGTTTACAACTTATCAAGCGTACTTTTATATCAACTAACTCTTTACTGTGAGGGTAATGTATGCATAGAATAGTATTTCAATATTTATTTGTACTTACATGACATTCTATTAACGTACACAGTAATATGCAGCACATAAAACAACATTTGACCTTATCCTTTCACATTCGTGAGTTTGAAAGTTACAATGTCATGTGTCGCATGGCGAACCTCTCTTTATCCATCAATATCAATTCCGTTTATTCGATAATTTCGTCAACCCCTATCGTGTAACCCCATCATTATGCGCAGACGTTTAATGCACGCAAGCGCGCTTTACACTTTTTGCTCTTACCACAGAAAGGGAGACTATCTATCAACACATCTGTCCAGTTATGTTATAACATTTAGTCTCGCCTAACCATCTGTCACTTGTAAACCCCAAAACGCTACAAAATTAACGGAAATTCTTAGTGTCAGAAGAGTAACAATATAAATAAAATTCAAAATTTGCGATCGAGAATTCAATTAATCGTGAAAAAAAAGAAAAAGTATTGATTAAAGCTAATAATGAAAAGCTCATCAACTATGAGCAAACGCGATAACGATTTCGATTATGCAATACAAGTGACTCGTATTATTCTGCGATCAATCGGCGCGTGGCCGAGTCCAAATTATGTCTCCAATATGGAAAGAATTGCGACCCGTTTTCAAAATGTTATTTGCCACTTTTTATTCGGGTTCATCATTGTGCCGAGTCTTCTACAAGTATTTCTAAAGGAACACGAATTCAAACGTAGAGTCAGACTGCTTGCGCCGGTTGTGAATGCTTCGATGAGTTGGATAAAGTACTTCATGATACTTAACCATGCAAAGAAGATTCAATCTTGCCTGAATCGGGCGCATCAGGATTGGAGCAATACAGTTGATGGAAGCGATCGGAAAGCGATGCTGTCCGCAGCGAGAGTAGGCCGAAAGTTCGCGATTTTTTCTGCCGCCTTTATGTATACCGGTGGACTATGTTATCGAATACTCATGCCAATTTTGAAGGGTCGTATGCTCACACCGGAAAACATCACGGTAAGACCACTGGCATTGCCGAGTTACTTCATTAAGTTCGATGGACGAGTGTCACCAGCGTACGAGATCGTTTATACTCTGCAAGCCTTCGCAGGAGTAATTACCTATTCGACAAGAGTGAGTGCGGCCGGTTTGGCCGCATTTTTTATTATGCACGTTTGTGGACAATTAAGCATTATAATGGGCAAACTGCAGAATCTCAACAACATATCGAATTCTAACGATCGAGCTGTCGCAATATTACTGGCTAATATCGTACAGCATCAAATAGAAGTGAAGAGGTGAATATACAAAAATATATGAAAAGGGGAAGTGTATTTAAATTATTAATGTTATCGCATTATTTTTGTTAAATAAATAATTACAAATTGTAGTTGATGTAAGTAATCAAATTAGCATGTCATTATTGTAGCTGTATTTCTTTCATTTCATGTCTATATTAGAAAGAAAAAATATCAAAATGTTTAAATTAAAATTACAAAAACTGAACTAATACATTGTAATTATTATAGTTATTAAACAAACATTAAGCTGATTTAAGTATTAATATTTTAATATAAATATATATTAATATAAATGCATATTATATTATTAAACATATTATATTATTTATTAAATATATTTTATTAAGGTGTAATATTTTAAATATAAAATTGAATAAATTATTAAATAGACGTTCATAAATAAATAATTATTAAATAAACAAATTATTTATTTACAGTTTTCTAGCACAAGTAGAGGCAACTATGCGATATGTGTGGTTAGTGGAAATAATGGGTTCTAGTCTACTTTTATGCCTTTCAGGATATTATATTATTATGGTAATAATTTGGACGAATTTTTCCTGAAAATCTTTTATTCATGTGTAATAATTTGGCAATTAATTTTTATATGAAAATTAAGACTGATAATATTTTAATCAAATTAAAAATTCAAAAGAATTAAAAATAAATTATTTCATAAATATCTTGTATTGCAATTGTCAATCTTATAGGAATGGCAGAATAATGACTTAACAGTTATGTTAATTATGTCTGTGATGCTTATATCATTCATCCTTTCTATTTTTACCTACTGTTATGTCGGTCAACGATTGACAGATCAGGTAGCAAGTGTTCATATTTATTTGCTGTAAGTTAGGCATTGTTTTCATAAACATTCTTTATAAAATATACATCTTATTTAATTATAACAGAGTATCAAGGTTGGATTAATGACGTCCACGACAAATTGGTATCATCTTCAGTACAAAAGAGCCCGTTCTTTAATATTGATAATGGCAGTTTCCAATATTCCGGCAAAAATTTCGGCAGGCAGAATGATAGACATATCTCTACCTACTTTCAGTAACGTAAGTATGGAAGTTTGTTTTATTTTATTTGCAAGCAGTGAATTGTTTGCCTGTTCCATTATTTCACAGATTGTTAAAACATCGATGGCGTACTTTAATATGCTCCTAAAATTTGCGTAATTTTGATGAAATAATTATTATAACAGTACAATACTCGATATTAATCTGTAATTGACTATCTTTGAAACGATTAACAAGATGAAGGACCAATCTTCTTATTAATCCTAATGTCCTTTCTACTTATAACAACTATCGTAACAAATCAACCAACTTTTCGACAAATTTTACATTCACTTAAGATTTCTAATTTTTATTAACTTTTATTAACAAAATTACACGTATGGTTCCTAATTTTGAAAATCAGATACATCAAGATATTAAACCTGACTTAATTAAAAATTCGCGTAGTTCTGATTCAATATAATCTTCGATCTACAACCCATGACCTAATATAAGGTAGATATTTGAACTTTTGTTATAGACCGTCTCATGTGAATCGATCCTTTTCCATAATTATCTTCTGTCGACAAAAAATTGCGCGCACGCAATCGTTTATTCCAAATTTTAAACTACGCCGTGATAAAACCTCTGTGATAACGGCGGTAATTCATGCAGACGCGAAAACGTGCATAAAACAAATCAAGTTGTTATACTTTCGTCTATTAGTTGCGATTTTATATATTTATATATACTAATACGTTTCATAAACAACGTAAGAAGAAGAACAAGAATTTTTCCGTTTTATCTATGCATGCTCTGATCGAACGGATGGATTTATGGAATTTCAATTAGAAAAGATGATATTGACCGTGCAGGTGCACAAATTGATTATGGCAGTAATCGATGTAAGGCCGAATGTGAACAAATCCGGAAAATGGACGAGACTTGTCAGAGGGCTCCGGTTACGAGATCATATTTTCGACGCATTTGGTAACTAGCATCGTAATACACATCATATCAACCAGCGTTTGCGGCATTACGGCGTTATTCATCATGCACGGTTGAGGACAATTCAAAATGTTGATGATCTGGCTGGAGAACTTGCATAAGAAAATCAATGATCGAAATGCGCCATTGCTCTAAAATTGATAGCGATTGTCGTGTCACATAAGAATACGTAAATAAGTAGCTGAATTATTACTCATTTCCCGATTGATTCTAAATTTCTTTTTAGGTTTACAATTTGTCTCGAAGTATGAAAATTTTACATTGAAATATTATTAATTTTTGTTTGTGATGCTTTTTGGAATCAACTCTCTATTGCAAATTAAATTTAGAAAAATTTTGGGTAAATTTAATCCTTGAATTATTTGGTAGCCTTAGCAGTTAAAGATTTTTATTAATATTTTATATTTAAAAAGTCTAATATACATTTTCACATCAGATATGAGAAATATGTTGTTTCAAAGTTGTTGGAAATACTTTAATACGTCTTTTAGGATATTACATGATATACGCAACAACAGTGCATTTGACATTTTATATTTATCTTCAATAGAATATACAAATCTTTCGTGCTCATTGCTTTTAGTTTTTAAATAGAAATGTGTGCAGTTAAATATTAATATATTTTTTAGGGAGAATCAAATGACACACTATTTTCTGTAATATATTACTTAATGTTTGTATCTTTTATCATCAATATTTTGATATTATGTTATATTGGGAAACTTTTAATTAGTCAGTAGGATACATAATAAAAATATAGAGATATAAAAATTATTACTAATCGGAAAAGTATATAAATATAAAATATAGTATTAAAAAGTAATAAATAACATGCTTAAAAAAATATAATAAACTTAAGGGAAGAGGTAAAATTTTAGTAAAAAATGCTAATACTATACATGTTGCACTTCGTATAGTAGGGGAATGAAGTATGTATATTTGCCACATAATCGATTAGTATTACCTTCACATTAAAGAAGCTCGTTATCCTATATAATAATCTTCATGGCTAAATACTCTACGAAACTCACGGCAGTTAAAGTGATCAACATTTCTTTCACCAGTTTTCTCGCCGTAAGTAATTTCTTTGTCCGCGCATATTATCCACTCTATACCAATATGACAAGGAAAAGTTCCTAGAGAGATCATATATTTAAATATATTATGTAAGAATTATTTCTGGATAAATATTTTATATTTAAATATAATTTTAAATATTATTTTAATCATGAATATAATATCATTTCTCGATAATGGTTTCTTTTTATAAATATATATATCTTTTTATAATCATTTATTTGTATAAACGCTTTGTGAAAATAATTTTCATTAATTTTCATGTTGTTAGAACTGCGGAGGCACATTTAAACTTGCTGATGACAGTATTTGCTTTGTATTTGAGTGAATACATCATATAATATACGTAAAAACTTGTCACACTATGCGAATTTATGTAATCTTTTACGAAATCTCAAAAATAGTTCTCCGTTCAATTTCGTATATAATATTCAGATTTTTATTATCCGAAATCTGATATCTCTTTTTTCATAAATATAAAATATAACTTAAGTTTCATTTATTAATAAAATTATTAATAAAATATATAAATTGTATATGTACGTTTATAATATATAACGGTATACAGAATAATATTTAAACACTGTTTAGGATTAGTGCAAACAAAATTTTGTAACAGTAACCGTAAGGCATAAACTTTAACCGATGAGCCAATCAAAATATTGCTTTAGATCAACGTAATTTAACATAAATAGAAATAAACTTTTCTGTAAGGTAAATTTCATTTCCGGTTGAAGAGAGAGAGAGAGAGAGAGAGAGAGAGAGAGAGAG
>NW_012130069.1:2973558-2974943 GCF_000143395.1 Atta cephalotes | reverse complement strand
CCGGTTGGTCCGGTTACGGTACGACGTACGTANAGAGAGAGAGAGAGAGAGAGAGAGAGAGAGAGAGAAAGAGAATTTTGTATTTCGTAGAGTCCGTATAGTCCGAACAAAACAGTTTCACTCTTTTTCTACGGAATATGTTTTTCTTTCTGCCACATATTGCAAAGACCAAATCACGCATTCAGAAATAGAACGATTCTTGAAGCATCACGTACTCTTCTCAGATAATCACGCAAAGTTTTTCGCTTAGAAAATCTCTGCGTAGATCTCTTTTTTCTTCCATGAATATACAAAGTGACGCAAGCGCAAATCATGAGCTTGAAGTCTTTGTCAGTACATATCAATCATTTGTTACTGCGATAATGGAAAGTCTATCTCAATATTTTGTTCGCAAAGGTCCAGATCAAACAAGCAAAATTATAAGAATGATTTCGAATCAATTTGCAACTAAATGTCTGAATCATGAAAATAATCGACACGTGGTAGCTGACGCATTCCTCGATTGAAATGTGTAGTATAGCTGAATGTAATCTGCTACCTATTGCTGGTTTTACTCCTAATTCCCAGTGTGCATGTACATCGTCCTAGAAATCAACAATTTCTACAATCAATTGAAGCTCGGTAACATTCTTACATTCTTCTTCGTGACCATATTGAAATACTGCGCTTTGCTTTTGCGCGAAAATGACATTCGTAATTGTATCGATTATATTAAAAGTGATTGGAGAAATGTGAGATATATGGATGAAAGAAGAATCATGCTGAAGAACGCAAACTTTGGCCGTCGGCTGGTGATCATCTGCAGCGTCCTCATATACGGCGGCGTCACGTTCTATTATGTGGCGGTGCCACTGATTTGCGCGAAGATCAAAGAGGAGGATACTAATTTCATTTATCGCAAGCTGATGTTCCCGGTGCCCAGAGTGATTGTCGATGCTCTTCATAGTTCAGTTAATAAGATTTTTTATTCCATTCTGTTATTTTCTGGCTTTATTGCCCACAACATCACGGTGGCTGCGTGTAACCTGGCAACTCTCCTCGCAATTCATGCATGTGGACAGCTGCAGGTGCTCGTGTTCTGGATAAACCGCTTAGTCAATGGTCGAGAGAACGTCAACGATATCATGTACGATAGATTAGCTAAGATAATACAATTACACATGCATATCTTGAAGTAAGTATGAACTTTGAACGTATTTAAATATTGCGTATGCACTGTCTGATTGTCAAAAATAGAGATATAAGAAATTAAATTATGCCAATAATTAAGTAATGTACTGCATAAATAGAATATATGTAGGTGTATGTATATATATATATATATATATATACATATATATATATATATATATATATATATATATATATATAGTATAATATAATAA
>NW_012130069.1:2969514-2972621 GCF_000143395.1 Atta cephalotes | reverse complement strand
TATATATATATATATATATATATACATATATATATATATATATATATATATATATATATATATGTATAAATATAATAAAATTAGCCATAATATACAAACTTATAATTTTTAAAGGAGAAATGCATTTACTTGTTCCACGCGTTTTTGATATCTCTAATCAAGGAATTGTTGCATGAAATTTCTTTGATGGAAATTATGGGCTATATGTTTTTTTGAATATTATTGCATGATGGTATATATCTATTTAATAAAATAAGCTTAATTTAATGTAATATGATTAATATAATGATAATATAATGATTAATATAATGATAATATATGCTAAATGATTTATAATATAATAAATTCATAACTTCTTATATTATTAAAGGAATACAATAATATAGCAAATATATCGATATCAATTAATACTGTATTAAAAAATTATTATTTTTCTTAAAAATTTTGTTTATCTCTAAAAGTTTTTATTTATCAATCATAAATATTATATATTATAGGAATGGGATGATTTTTAAAAAATCTGTGAGCAGTTTAACATTTATTTGATACTCCTAAATTTCGCTTATGTTCAACATATTCATATTTTGTTACATAGGCAAACTTGTAACGGAACAGGTACATCTAATATTTTTCAAAATAACGTTACACAATTTTCAAGTTCTTAGAACGGCGATATGTAATAACATCAAACGCAAACAGCATATTACTCGAAATGGATGATGTATAGCTCATTTTGAAACTTTCCGGTCCGTTAAGTTTTTATCTAATGGCTATTGTTAAATACTTCTCACTAATTTTCTACAAGAATGACATCCACAGTGGTATCAAACATATCGAAAGCGATTGGATGAATACTTGGCATTCTAATGATTAGATTATCATGATCAAGAACGCCAAATTCGGTCGCCTTGAGATTTGCGCATTCTTCATATGGCGGTGTTTTCCTATCTTGCTCTGCCTTTTAGTAAAGGTAAGATTACGGAAAGTGATGGAAATTTTACGTATCGGCCTCTGATATATATAGTCGCTAGTGTGATCCTCGACACGCGACATAGTCCCATCAGTGAGATTCTCTTTTGGATTCAGTGCCTGTCGGGTTCCACATTACTGCTGGTGCATGCAGTTTAGATGCCGTGTTCGCGATGCATGCCTATGATCTGGAAATCTTAATACAATAGATCGAACATTTAGTAGACGGTCGGGAAGATTTTTACGGTAACATGGATGAAAGATTGGCAATGATTGTACAGCAGCATGTTCGAATCTTACAATAAATTATCTCTGACACAAATCGTCGGTTGATATGTTTCTTGAAATTCTCATTAAAGTGTCAAAGTGTTAAAAATAAATTAAAGTGCTCTTCACATATATGTAAAACGCTCCAATTAATTTCTAATCATTTACGAACAAGTAATGAAATCGTGTCTCTCATGTTTGCCCAGTTGATATCATCTACAAGATATATACTACTATGTATATACTTTATTACTTGATATGTAAGTAAATAATTTTTTTAATGTATGTTATTATTTAATTTTTATCCTGCGCCATCATATTTCTACAAATAAGAGTTTACGATATACCAAATTTACGAAAGAAGAAGAATTGGAGTTATACATACATAATAACTTTTCTGATTATTATAGTTAGGAAAGATTGGCGGTAAAAAGTATAATTTAAAGGAAGCAATTTTCCTCAACCCTTAGGGACTCTAAACTTTGTTCATTTCGTGCTTACTCGGGAATTCTGAGCATGTCATTATCTTTTTGTGAGCAGTTGTTCAGAACGCAAGTTATCCTCTGAAAAGTAGCTCGCTGTGATCAGTGATGAAAGAAGACCCTTGTGGTCGTTTCCTCGCGTTGTATCATACTATGTTCTGTATGACAAAAGGTTATAAGGTGACAAAATCGCTCTTAAAAAATGATATAATCATATTAGAAATATATCCAAATGAAAATTATGTGAACGACATAAAATATATTATACAATTAAATCGCGTTATTTGCGTCTATTAGGTATCTGGCCAGAAATAGAATCTTCATTTCTTGAACATTTAATGAGAATCTTGCTGATATCAGGCAGCTACTTTTCTCTTCGGTTGCAAATCCTGACAATCTTGTACATAGTATTGTAAAAAAACGAATCTGCATCAAATTGAAACTTATTTCATCTATAATGTTCACGATACTGGCCGTCCTCAAATACAGCAGTTTAGTGTTTAGTAAGAATCAAGTAAGAAACTGTCTAGCGCGAATGAAGGACGATAGGCGAAATGTCACAAGTACCAGTGCTCGTAATTCCATGTTTCATAAAGCCACGACTGCAAGATGTTTGCTCATTCTGTGCGGTATATCCAGCTTATATTTTTCTACAATCGTTAAGCAAGGAAAAAACCAGCACCAATCAGAAACATCACAATCAGGCACTTGCCATGTCCGAGTTATTATGTTCTATTTAACGGACAAATCAATCCAGCGTACGAAATCATATTCTTTATATAGTTTACAGTTCTTCTCCGAATTCATCAAGTATACCGTTACGGTAGTGATTTGCAGCCTCGCCGTTCTCTTCGTTATACATACATGAGATACTGAGTTAATAATTAATGAGTTAATAATTAATAAATAGCCTGATAAACGAAACAGAGGAAAAGAATTTGGATAAAAAGCTGGCCTTTACTATGGAACATCAAATAAAGATGCAAAAGTAAGTCTTATTCATCTCATATCGATCACAATTATATTTGTGTCTATTTTTTATATTTGTGTCTATTTTATCATCTATTTTTTTTATTTGTATCAAGATGATCATCTGTTAAATAAAACACATCCATTAAATAGAATAAAATAATTGAATTTCATATAAAGTTAATACACACATTAATGTGTTGTCTTTTTTGCTTTGTATCTAAATTCTTTTTTTTAATATAGCAGGTTAAAAGATTTTCTAATGAAAATTTGTACGCGTTCTTTTATAGTTTCTTCGCGCGCGCGCAAAGTGTGTGTGTGTGTGTGTGTGTGTGTGTGTGTGTGTGTGTGTGTGTGTGTGTGTGTGTGTGTGTGTGTAGTAGTAGTAGTAACAATAATAATAATATATATATATANATA
>NW_012130069.1:2958935-2965612 GCF_000143395.1 Atta cephalotes | reverse complement strand
TTTACGTTCGTCGTCGCGCGACGTAGTAGTGTGTGTGTGTGTGTGTGTGTGTGTGTGTGTGTGTGTGTGTGTGTGTGTGTGTGTGTGTGTGTGTGTGTGTGTACGCAAGAATAAATATAATTATCTTGCAGGAAGATCAAAAATGTTATATCAATGTGTTCCTATCTCATTTTGCTCACATCAATTGGTTTCAATATTTATATCTTTTGTTTTTCAGTTCACAACTTTCCAGAGAGATATCATATTATATAAATCCATATAACGCGTTTAATAAATAGTAAGGCAATAAATATATCGGATATTTTTCTTTTCCATTTTTATTTTATATCTTGTAATTTTCTTTACTAAAATTAGGGAGAAAAATTAGCATTAACAGTACATTGGCTTGGGTTACGGATTTCCGAATGCGACGAGCACTGATATTAACTATAGCGACGTACCGGCTAAAAGCCGATCTGTCCATCAGAACTTTCAGTGATGTAAGTAACGGGTTTAAGTTGAAAAAATGATGAATGAAGATATGTACTATATTTCAGGTTGTCAAAACAGCTCTGAAATATCTTAATTTCATTCGAAAAATGATGGAGAAATAATCCTTTATAAAAAATATTTGATTGTATTTCTTTGTAGATGTAGAGACATATAACGTCATGTAATAGAAATATTAATTATTAGTAGAAATATTAATATAAAGATAAAAATATATAATTAAAAAATTACATAATACAAATTTTCTCTTATTCAAACATTAATTCAGAAAAATTAATTCAGAAAAATAAGATATTTTGCGAAATATAGATTTCGATTCAAATATACTTCGCTCATACAATAATGTATCACATCATTATGTATAGATTTATTATTTTAACTTCCTATTTGAGTTAGAGATCACCTAAATAATTGTATAAAATTATTACAAAATTTTTATTTAATTATTTTATTGTTCATCTATAAAGAAGAACAAATAATGCAATAGTGAGTTAAACAATATACTAGACATTTCTTTCAATTTCTATTTGATCTTTATTACCTTTAATAAACTATTTGACGTTTATAATTTATTAAGAAGAGAAATTAGTATTAATATGATTTAATATGATTTAATATGATTAGCATTAATATGATTTTTCACATCGTACTTTTATAATCATTTATAATTGTTATTTGAACTCTTACTTTGTTTCTTACCTTCCATGACAAAATGTTTTATTGAACACGAAATGACGAATGTACCGTTAAAAGATAGAACATCTGTAATTTTTCTTTGTGTATTCCGTGTTGTCCTAAACCTGATCGGCTTATGGCTATTGCCTGGCAATTCATCTACTGGTAGAATTATCCAGACAAAGATGCTCAGGATTCTGTTTCAGGCCCTACTTTATTTCATTTTTGTGCCAGGCTTAAGATGTTCCTCAAGGAATCAAATGCGCGTCGGCGTATCAAGATGATTGGTCCTATGTGCAACTGCTTCATGGCGGTACTAAAACATACATTGTTGATTTATTGAAGTGATCGAATCAAAGATTGCACATCGAGAAAGATTGGAGTAAAGTGAGCTCGATAAGAGACCGCAATCATGATAAGCAATTCGAAAATCGGACGCAGCCTTGCGATCCTCTGCGAAGCCTTCGTATATGGTAGCGGATTTTCGTATCGCACAATCGTGCCATTATCTCGCGGAATTATCATCACGCCGCAAAATGTGACAATCAGATGGTATTTGATGGTTATTATGTATACGATCCACAGAAGACGCCAGCTTACGAGATTATCTTTTCAATTCAGTTTCTCTCCCAGGGTTTCTCTCTCAGGGTTTGTGCAATACTCGGCAACCAGCGGAGCCTATAGCTTGGCAGCTCTTCTGGTGTTGCATGCCTGTGGTCAATTAAAAATTCTCATCACTAAAATGGAGGATATTACGCAGGCTAAGTATTTCTCTGATAAATATGTCAGGGGGAAATTGGCAGCTGTCGTCAGATAGCATATCCAAATAAAGAGCTAACGTTATTATACCAATGATATTGTGTGCGAGAAAATTTCATAATTACTATATATTTTATAAATATAAAAAAAAATTACTAAGAATAAGATATTATTATTATTATTATTATTAATGCAATCTAGTTTTTTAAGCAAAGTAGAAGAAATTTTGCTATATATATGTTTGGTGGAAGTAGTCGAGTGCACATTCATCTTGTTTCTTCTTGGATATAATATAATAATGGATATTATATAATAATATAAGAAACAATTATAAGTTTAATATAATTAAAATATATATATATTTTTTATATTAATTAAAATAATTTTATTATGATTTTTATATTATTAATATAACTTAAATATATTTTTATATTAAAAGAAGTTAATTAATAGAAACTTTTATTTATATTCATTTTACAGGAGTGGGAAAATAATGATGCAGTATCTATGCTAACGTATACTACACTTCTTTTAATATTTATTTTTAATATCTTCATACTATGTTACATCAGTGAGCTTCTCACAGATCAGATATTGATGATTATTAATTTATCAGATTGGAGTAAGATTCAATGATATCTATTATGTTATTGCATTATAGAGCACAAAGATGTACATCACTTTTTGTACACTCCACTGGTATCGAATTCCACACAAAACTGCTCGCGGTCTTGTTTTGATAATCGCGATGTCTAGCATTCCCATTAAAATTACTGCGGGAAAAGTTATGGATCTATCTCTAAATAGTTTCGGTGCTGTAAGTACAATTCAAATATTTTCTTAAATTGCTTTGATTTTCTAATTATTGTAAACTGTAAATCGTTGAAAATATAATTACATATTTTTTTAGACTATGGGAACATCCGTGGCATATCTAAATATATTACGCACAATCAATCATATGTAAAACAGCAGTTCATTAGATAAAAGAATTAAGTTTTATATGTAAAAAAAATTAGGTTTGAAATCTACAGATTTCAGTTAAATGTAAATAGCATCATTAGTATCATAAATTAACGCAAGCATGAATTTTCTGAATTCTTATCATTATATTCCTCTTTATAATCTTTATACATTTACATATATACACTTTTGTATTTATGTTTATTTATTACATTGCGTTTACAACTTATAAAACATTCTTTTATATCAATGGATTCTATACTGTGAAGGTAATGTATGTATACAATAGTATTACAATATTTTTTGTACTTACATGACGTTCTGTAGACGTACACAGTAACATGCAACACATAAAAAGACACTTGACCTTACCCTTTCACATTCGTAAACTTAAATTTTGCAATGTCATGCGTCACATGGTTCTCTCTCTTCTTCTCTTTATCCGTCAATATTGTGTTTATTCGATAATTTCGTCAACCCCTTTCGTGTAACCCCGTCATTATGCGCAGATGTTTGCACGCAAGCGCGCTTTACACTTTCTGCTCTTACCACAAAAAGAGAGACTACCTCTCAACACAACTGTCCAGTTATGTTATAACGTTTAATCTTGCCTAACCATCTGCCACTTGTAAACTCCGAAACGAATTAACGGATATTCTTAAATTCTGAAAAGTAATATAAACTCAAAATTTGCGGTCGAGAAATCAATTACATGTGAAAAAAAAGAAGTATTGAGTGAAGCTAATAATGAAAAGCTCATTAACGACGAGCAAATACGATAACGATTTTAGTTACGCCGTACAAGTTACTCGCATTATTCTGCGAGCAATCGGTGCGTGGCCGAATTATGCTTCCAGCATGGAAAGAATTGTGACCCGTTTTCAAAACATCATTTGCCACTTTTTATTCGGGTTCATCATTATGCCGAGTCTTCTACGAGTATTTCTAAAGGAACACGAATTCAAACGTAGAGTTAGACTGCTTGCGCCGATTGTGAACTGTTCGATGGGTTGGATGAAATATTTCCTGATCCTGAACCACGCAAAGGAAATTCAATCTTGCCTGAATCGGGCGCATCAGGATTGGAGCAATACAGTTGATGGAAGCGATCGGAAAGCGATGCTGTCCACAGCGAGAGTAGGCCGAAAGTTTGCAATTTTTTCTGCCATCTTCATGTATACCGGCGGAGTAGGTTATCGAATACTCATACCACTTTCGAAGGGTCGTATGCTCACACCAGAGAACATCACGGTGAGAGCGCTGGCATTGCCGAGTTACTTCATTAAGTTCGATGGACAAGTGTCACCAGCATACGAGATCGTCTTTACTCTGCAAGCTTTCGCAGGAGTACTTACCTATTCAACAAGAATCGGTGCGGCAGGCTTGGCCGCATTTTTCATCATGCATGTTTGTGGGCAGTTAAGCATTATAATGGGCAAACTGCAGAATCTCAACAACATATCGAATTCTAACGATCGAGCTGTCGCGATGTTATTGGCTGATATCGTACAGCATCAAATAAAAGTGAAAAGGTGAGTCTACAAAAATGAAAAAAGTAAGTGTTATCTAAATGCCTTATTTTGCCTTATTTAAATAAATAATTATTTTGTTAAACAAATTATAGTTTACGTAAATAATCAAATTAGCATATTATTGTGTTGTGTATTATTTTTTTCTTTTATATTAGAAAAAGAAATATCATGATATTTAAATTTAAATTATAAAAACTAAATTAATACGTTGTAATTATTACTGTTTTTAAACAAACGTTAAACTATGATTTTATTTAAGTAGTAATATTAATTTAATATTAAGTATTAATATTTAAATATATTAAATATATTAAATTATTTATTAAATATATTTTATTGCAGTGTAATACTTTAAATACAAAATTGAATAAATCGTTAAATAGACGTTCATAAATAAAAAATTATTAAATAGACAAATTGTTCATTTACAGTTTTCTAACACAAGTAGAGGCAACTATGCGATATGTATGGTTAGTGGAAATAATGGGCTCTAGTTTACTCTTATGCCTTTCAGGGTATTATATTATTATGGTAATAACGACAAACTTTTTCTGAAAAGAATTTTTATTTCTGCGTAATAATTTGACAATTAATTTTTACATGAAAATTAAAAACTGATAATATTTAAATCATAAATTCAAAAGAATTAAAAATAAATTATTTTATACACTTGTATTGCAATTGTTAATCTCATAGGAATGGCAGAATAATGATTCAACAGCTATGTTAACTATGTCTGTGATGCTTACATCTTTCATCTTTTCTATTTATACCTATTGTTATGTAGGTCAACGATTAACAGATCAGGTAGCAAGTGTTCATATTTATTTGCTATAAGTTAGGGATTAGCATTTTCATAAACATTCTTTATAAAATATACTTACTTAATTATAACAGAGCATCAAGGTTGGATTAATGACATCCACGACAAATTGGTATCATCTTCAGTACAAAAGAGCCCGTTCTTTAATATTGATAATGGCAGTTTCCAATATTCCGGCAAAAATTTCGGCAGGCAGAATGATAGACATATCTCTACCTACTTTCAGTAACGTAAGTATGGAAGCTTATTTAATTTTATTTGCAAGCAGTGAATTGTGTGCCTGTTCCATTATTTCACAGATCATTAGAACATCCATGGCGTATTTTAATATGCTTCTAAAATTTGCGTAATTTTGATGAAATAATTATCATAATAGTACTCCATATTAATCTGTAATTAACGCTATCTTTGAAACCAATATCAAGATGAAGGATCAATCGTCTTATTGTAATTCTATATATAACTTTCGTAAAAAATCATACAAGGTCAACAACTTTTCGACATATTTTACATTGACTTAAGATTTCTAATTTTTTAATTAACTTTTATTAACAAAATTATACGTATGGTTCCTAATTTTGAAAATCAAGTACTTCAAAATGTTAAACTTGACTTAATTAATAATTCGCGTAATCCCATTGATTCAATATATCCCTCGATCTATGACCCATAACTTGACACAAGGTAGACATTTATATTTTTGCTAAAGGCCGTCTCGTGTGAATCGATACTATTCCATAATTATCTTCTGTCGACAAAAAATTGCGCGCACGCAACCGTTCTTTCCAAACTTTAACTGCGCCATGACAGAACTACTGTGCTAACGGCGGTAATTCTCGCAGACACGAGAACGTGCATAATACAAATCAAGTTTTGTTGTACTTTCGTCTGTTAGTTGTGATTGTATATCCGTTTCATAAACAACGTAAGAAGAAGAAGAAAAATGGATTTTCTTTGGTTCATCCATATGCATGCTCTTATCGAACAGATGGATTTACGGAATTTTAATTACGAAGATGATATTAGATACAGCGTGCATTTGCACAAATTACGATTACGAGATCGTATTTTCGACGCATTTGGTAACTAGCATCATAATACACATTATATCAACCAGCTTTTGCGGCATCACGGCGTTATTCATCATGGTTGGAGGATAATTCAAAATGTTGATCGTCTGGCTGGAAAACTTATATATGAAAACCAATGATCGAAACGCGCCATTGCTCTAAAATTGACAGTGATTGTCGTGCATTACACAAGAATACTTAAATAAATAGCTAAATTATTTATTACTCTTTCATTTCTAAATTTCTTTTTAGATTTACAATTTGTCTCGAAATATGAAAATTTTACATTGAAATACTATGAATTTTGTTTGTGTGCTTTTTGGAATCAATTCTCTATTTGTTACAAATTAAATTTAGAAAAAAAAA
>NW_012130069.1:2953471-2955745 GCF_000143395.1 Atta cephalotes | reverse complement strand
ATGTTACTCCAAATGGATGTATAGCTCATTTTGAAATTTTCCGGTCCGCTGAGTTTTATCTAATGGCCATTGTTAAATACTTCTCACTAATTTTCTACAAGAATGACATCCGCAGTGGTATATTTGGCATTCTAATGATCGGATCGTCATGATCAGAAATCAAGTTCGGTCGCGTTGAGTCGATCAGAGCATTCTTCATATGCCGTGTTTTGCTCTGCTTTTTCGTAAAGGTAAGATTACAGAGAGTGATGGAAATCTGACGTATCGGCCTCTAGTGTAACCAGTCGCCAGTGTAATACTCGACGCGCGACATAATCCTATCAGTGAGATTCTCTTTTGGATTCAGTGCCTGTCGGGTTCCACAGCACATTACTGCTGGTGCATGCAGTTTATCTGCCGATGCATGCCTATGGCCGTCTGGAAGTCTTAATACAATGGATCGAACATTTAGTTAACGGTCGGGAAGATTTTTGCGATAACGTGATTGACAGATTGGCAATGAATGTATAGTAGCATGTTCTAATCTTACAGTGAGTTACTCTCTGACATGAATTATTAATGTTTCTTGAAATTCTCATTAAAATATCAATAAAAATAAATTAAAGTGCTTGTCACACATATGTTAAACGCTCCAATTAATTTCTAATCATTTACAAACAAGTAACGAAATCGCGTCTCTCATGTTTGCCATTTGATACCATCTACAAGTTATATGTACTACCAGGTATATACTTTATTACTTGATAAGTAAATAATTTTTTTCAATATATATATATACGTTATTATTTGATTTTTTATCCTGCGTCATCATATTTCTGCAAGACCGTGTTTATGAAAGAAGAAGAATTGGAGTTACATACATAATAACTTTTCTGATTATTATAGTTAAGAAAGGTTAGCGATAAAAAGTATAATTTAAAGGAAACAATTTTCCTCAACTCTTAGGACTTCTAAACTTTATTCATTTCGTGCTTACTCGGGAATTCCGAGCATATCCTTTACCTTTTTGTGAGCAGTTGTTGTTCAGAACATTAATTACCCTCTGAAAGGTAGCTCGCTGTGATCAGTAATGAAAGAAGACCCTTGTGATCGTTTCCCCGCATTTTTACTGCATTCTGTGCGACACAAAGTTATAAAGTCGCAAAATCTCTTATAAAAATACACAATATGATCATATTAGAAATATATCCAAATGAAAATTACGTGAACGACTTAAAATACATTATACAATACATTATTTGCCGTCTATTAGGTATTTGCCCAGAAACTGAATCTTCGTTTCTTGAACATTTAAAGAGAATCTTGCTGATATCAGGCAGCTATTTTCTCCTCGATTGTGAATCCTGACAATTTGTACATAGTATTTGTAGAAAAACGAATCAGATTGAAACTTATTTCATCTGTTCACGATACTGGAGTTCTTCAAGTACAGCAGTTTGGTGCTTAATAAAAATCAAGTAAGAAACAGTTTAGCGCCAATTAGCGCGAAGGACGATTGGCGAAATGTCACAAGTATCAGTGCTCGTAATTCCATGATTCATAAAGTCATGACTACAAGACATTTGCTCATTCTGTGCGGCATATCCAGCTTATATTTTCCTACAATCGTGCCGTTAAGCAAGGGAAGAACCATCACCAATCGGAACATCACTGTCAGGCATTTGCCACGTCCGAGTTTTGTTCTATTTAACGGGCAAAAGTCCAGCATACGAAATCATGTTCTTTATACAGTTCTTCTCCGAATTCATCAAGTATACGGCAATCACGGTGATTTGTAGCCTTCTCTTCGTTATGCATACATGTGGACAGCTTGAGATACTGATGACATTAATAACTGATCTCGTTAATTAATAAATAGCCCTAAATGAAACGGAGGAAAAGAATTTGGATAAAAAGCTGGTCTTTACCATAGAACATCAGATAAAGATGCAAAAGTAAGTCTTATTTATCTCATATCATTCACAATTTTATATCTGTATTTATTTTATATTCTTTTTATTTGTACCAAGATGATCATCTATTAAATAAAACACATTCGTTAAATAGATTAAAATAATTGAATTTCACATAAAGTTAATACACATTAATGTGTTGTGTCGTTTTTTGCTTTTGTTTCTAAGTTCTTTTTTTTAATATAGCAGATTAAAAGATTTTCTAATGAAAATTTGTACGCGTCCTTTCATAGTTATTCGCACGCGCGCGAAGTGTGTGTGTGTGTGTGTGTGTGTGTGTGTGTGTGTGTGTGTGTGTGTGTGTGTGTGTGTGTGTGTGTGT
>NW_012130069.1:2949649-2950357 GCF_000143395.1 Atta cephalotes | reverse complement strand
TGTGTGTGTGCGCGCGCGTGTGTGTGTGTGTGTGTGTGTGTGTGTGTGTGTGTGTGTGTGTGTGTGTGTATACTTATATATTTATGCAATGAGATTTGCTATAAAATACACACTAATAATTTTTATAAAGGAGAAATGCAATTACTTGTTCTACGCGTTTTTAGCTTCATATTTCTAATCGAGGAATTGTTGCATGAAATTTCTTGGGTGGAAATTGTGGGCTGTACGTATGTTTTTTTGGATATTATTGCATGATAGTATATATATATCCATTTAATAAAATAAGCTTAATTTAATGTAATATAATGATTCATAATATATGCTAAATGATTTATAATATAATAAATTAATAAATTCATAAATTCATTTTTATATTATTAAAGTAATAATATAATAAAGTAAATATATCGATATCAATTAATACTGTATCAAAAAATTAATCATTTTTCTTAAAAATTTCGTTTTTCTTTAAAAGTTTTTATTTTATCAATCATAATTATTATATATTATAGGAATGGGATTTTAGAAAAACCTGTGAGGGATTTAACATATTCGATACTCCTCCACTTCGTTTACGTTTGACATATTCATATTTTGTTACATAGGCAAACTTGTAATGGAACAGGTACATCTAATATTTTTCAAAACAACGTAATACAATGTGCAAATCATTCGAACGATAATATAATAACATCAAAAGCAAACTTC
>NW_012130069.1:2945339-2949629 GCF_000143395.1 Atta cephalotes | reverse complement strand
TTTTCTCTCGGATCAGGTATTGATCAATAATTGTTAATTTATCAGATTGATAAGACTCATTGATTTATTATATCATCGTATTATAGAGCACGAAGATGTATATCACTTTTTGTACTTTCGATTGGTATCGAATTCCACACAAAACTGCTCGCAGTCTCGTTTTGATAATCTCGATGTCTAGCATTCCCAGTAAAATCACTGCGGGAAAGTTTATGGATCTATCTTTAAATAGTTTCAGTGCTGTAAGTGTACTTTAAATATTTTGTTAGTATGCTATGGTTTTCTAATTACTATAAACAATATACCATCAGATATGTAATTACCATTAGATATGTAATTACATATTTTTTTAGATTATGCGAACATCTGTGGCATATCTGAATATATTACGCACAATCAGTATTTAAAATAGTTTATTAGATAAAAAAATTAAATTTCATATGTAAAAAAATTTAGGTTTGAAATCTATTGAGCTAAATGTAAAAAAGCAGCATCATTAGTATCATAAATTAAATAATGAAAACATGAATTTTATGAATCATTTTCATTATATTCCTCTGTGTTGAAAGCTGAATGTATAATCTTTACACATTTTCATATATATATATACTTACATATATATATATATACATATATATATATATATATATATATATATTTTTCTATTTATGTTGTTATTACATCGCGTTTACAACTTATTAAACATACTTTTATATCAATGGATTCTTTACTATGAGGGTAATGTATGTATAGAATAGTATTACAATATTAATTTGTACTTGCATGACATTCTATTGACATACACAGTCATATGCAGCACATAAAACAACACTTGACCTTACCCTTTAACATTCGTGAGTTTGAATGTTACAATGTCATGCGTCGCATGGCCAACCTCTCTTTACCCATCAATATATTGCGTGTATTCGATAATTTCGTCAATCCCTTTCGTGTAATCCCATTATTATCCGCAGACGTTTAATGCACGCAAGCGCGCTTTACACTTTCTGCTCTTACCACAGAAAGAGAGACTACCTATCTGTCCAGTTATGTTATAACATTTAGTCTCCCCTAACCATCTGTCACTTGTAAACTCCGAAACGCTACAAAATTAACGAAAATTCTTAGTGTCAGAAGACACTAAGACTAACAATATAAATAAATTCAAAATTTGCGGTCGAGAATTCAATTAATCATGAAAAAAAAAAGAAAAAGTATTGATTGAAGCTAATAAAAGCTCATCAACTATGAACAAACACGATAACGATTTCAATTACGCCGTACAAGTGACTCGTATTATTTTGCGATCAATCGGCGCGAGTCCGAATCCAAATTATGTCTCCAATATGGAAAGAATTGATACTCGTTTCCAAAATGTCATTTGTCATTTTTTATTCGGATTTATCATTGTGCCGAGTTTTCTATAAGTATTTCTAAAGGAACACGAATTCAAACGTAGAATCAGACAGCTTGCGCCGATTGTGAATGCTTCGATGAGTTAGATAAAGTATTTCATGATACTTAACCACGCAAAGAAGATTCAATCCAGGATTGGAGCAATACGATCAATGGAAGCGATGCTGTTTACAGCGAGAGTAGGCCGAAAGTTGCAATTTTTTCTACATGTATACTGGCGGACTATATTACCGAATACTCATGCTAATTTTGAAGGGTCATATACTCAGCCCGGAAAATCACGGTAAGAGCGCTGGCATTGCTGAGTTACTTCATTAAGTTCGATGGACAAGAGTCACCAGTGTACGAGATCATTTTTACTCTGCAAACCTTCGCAGGAATAATTACCTATTCGACAAGAGTGTGTGCGGCCGCATTTTTCGTCATGTTTGTGGACAATTAGGAATTATAATGAGCAAACTGCAGAATTTCAACAACATATCGAATTCTAACGAGCTGTCGCAATATTACTGGCTAATACCGTACAGCAAATAAAAATGAAGAGGAGAGTACAAAAATATGTGAAAAGGAGAAGTATCTAAACGCATTATTTTTATTAAATAAATAATTACAAATTGTACTTGATGTAGGTAATCAAATTAGCATATCATTATTGTATTTCTTTCATATTATGTCTATATTAGAAAAAAAATATCATGCTGTTTAAATTAAAATTACAAAAACTGAACTAATACATTGTAATTATTATACAGTTATTAAACAAACATTAAGCTGATTTTATTTGAGTATTAATTTTTAATATATTAAACATATTATATTATTTATTAAATATATTTTATTAAGGTTTCATATTTTAAATATAAAATTGAATAAAAAATTAAATAGACGTTCATAAATAAATAATTATTAAATAAACAAATTATTTATTTATAGTTTTAAGCATAAATAGAGGCAACTATGCGATATCTGTGTGATTAGTGGAAATAATGGGTTATAGTCTACTTTTATGCCTTTCAAGATATTATATTATTATGGTAATAATGACGAATTTTTCCTGAAAATCTTTTATTGAATAATAATTTGACAATTAATTTTTACATGAAAATTAAGACTGATAGTATTTTATTCAAATTAAAAATTCAAAAGAATTAAAAATAAATTATTTCAATAAACATCTTGTATTGCAATTGTCAATCTTATAGGAATGGCAGAATAATGACTTATGACTTAACATGACTTAACAATTATGTTAATTATGTCTGTGATGCTTACATCTTTCATCTTTTCCATTTTTACCTACTATTATGTAAGTCAACGATTAACAGGTAGCAAGTGTTCATATTTATTTGCTGTAAGTTAGGCATTGTTTTCATAAACATTCTTTATAAAATATACATCTTACTTAATTATAACAGAGCATCAAAGTTGGATTAATGACGTCCAAACGACAAACTGGTATCATTTTCAGTATCAAAACAGCCCGTTCTTTAATACTAATAATGGCAGTTTCCAATATTCCGGCAAAAATTTTGGCAGGCAAAATGATAGACATATCTCTACCTACTTTCAATAACGTAAGTATGGAAGTTTGTTTTATTTTATTTGCAAGCAGTGAATTGTTTGCCTGTTCCATTATTTCACAGATTGTTAAAACATAGGTTCCGTACTTTAATATTCTCCTAAAATTTGCTTAATTTTGATGAAATAATTATTATAACAGTACAATTCTCGATATTAATCTGTAATTGACTATCTTTAAAACGATTAACAAGATAAAGGACCAATCTTCTTATTAATTCTAATGTTCTCCTTTCTACTTATAATAACTATCATAACAAATTAACCAACTTTTCAACAAATTTTACATTCACTTAAGATTTTTAATTTTTTATTAACTTTTATTAACAAAATTATACGTATGGTTCGTAATTTTGAAAATCAGATACATCAAGATGTTAAACTTGACTTACTTAAAAATTCGTGTAGTTCTGTTGATTCAATATAACCCTCGATCTACAACCCATGACCTAATATAAAGACATTGGTACTTTTGTCAAAGGCCGTCTCGTGTGAATCGATGCTTTTCCATAATTATCTTCTGTTAGACAAAAAATTGTGCGCACGCAATCGTTCGTTCCAAATTTTAAATTGCGCCGTGACAGAACCTCTATGATAACGATGATGATTCACGCAGACTTGAGAATGTGCACAACAAATCAGGTTTTGTTGTACTTTCGTCTGTTAGTTGTGAATGTATATACTTATTATATATATATACTAATGCATTCGTTTCATAAACAATGTAAGAAGAAGAAGAAGAATAGAATTTCTCCGTTTTATCTATATGCATGCTCTGATCGAATGGATGGATTTACGGAATTTCAATTAGAAAAACGATGTTAGGTACACCGTGCACTTGCACAAGTTGATAATGGGAGTAATCGATGTATGGCCAAATGTAAACGAATCCGGAAAATGGACAAGACTTGTCAGAGGACCCCGATTACGAGATCGTATTTTCGACGCATTTGGTAACTTGCATCATAACAACATCATATCAACCAGCTTTTGCGGCGTTATTCATCATGCACGGTTGAGGACAATTCAAAATGTTGATGATCTGGCTGAAGAACTCGCACAAGAAAACCAATGAATGAAATGCCATTGCACTAAATTGATAGTGATTGTCGTGCATCACATAAGAATACGTAAATAAGTAGCTGAATTATTATTCATTTTCCGATTGATTCTAAATTTCTTTTTAGTTTACAATTTGTCTCGAAGTATGAAAATTTCACATTGACATACTCTTAATTTTATTTGTGATGCTTTTTGGAATCAATTCTCTATTTGTTACAAATTAAATTTAGAAAA
>NW_012130069.1:2919518-2941213 GCF_000143395.1 Atta cephalotes | reverse complement strand
TTGTTATTCGAAATGGATGTATAGCTCATTTTGAAACTTTCCGGTCCGCTGAGTTTTATCTAATAGCCATTGTTAAATTCTCACTAATTTTCTACAAGAATGATATCCGCAGTGGTATATTTGGCATTCTAATGATCGGATCGTCATGATCAGGAACCAAGTTCGGTCGCGCTGAATCGATCTGAGCATTCTTCATATGCCGTGTTTTACCATCTTGCTTTGCTTTTTCGTAAAGGTAAGATTACAGAGAGTGATGGAAATCTGACGTATCGGCCTCTAGTGTAATCAGTCGCCAGTGTAATAGTCGACGCGCGACATAATCCTATCAGTGACATTCTCTTTTGGATTCATTGCCTGTCAAGTTCCACAGCACATTACTGCTGATGCATGCAGTTTAGCTGCCGTGTTCGCGATGCATGCCTATGGCCGTCTGGAAGTCATAATACAATGGATCGAACATTTAATTGACGTTCGGGAAGATTTTTGCGATAACGTGACTGACAGATTGGCAATGAATGTATAGTAGATAAAGATGCAAAAGTAAGTTTTATTTATCTCATATCATTCACAATTTTATATCTGTATTTATTTTATATTCTTTTTATTTGTACCAAGATGACCATCTATTAAATGAAACACATTCGTTAAATAGAATAAAATAATTAACAATATGTATATTGGCTTGGTACTGTCTTCCGAATGCGATAGCACGAGCATTGATATTAATTATAGCTACGTTGATTGTCCCATCTAAAAGCCGATCTTCGATCTGTCCATCAGAACTTTCACTGATGTAAGTAACAGGTTTAAGTTGTAAAAAATGATGAATGAAAATATGTACTATATTTCAGGTTGTTAATACGGCTGCGAAATATTTTAATTTTATTCGAAAAATGATTGAGTAACCTTTTAAAAAATGTTCGATTATATTTTTTTGCAGATGTAGAGACATATATAACATTCATGTAATAGAAATATTAATTGTTAGTAGAAATATTAATATAAAGATAAAAGTATAAAATTGAAAAATTACATTATACAAATTTTCTCTTATTCTTAATATGTTATTTTGCGAAATATAGATTTCGATTCAAATATACTTCGCTCATACAATAATGTATATCATTACGTATACATTTATTATTTTAACTTCCTGTTTGAGTTAGAAATCACTTAAATAATTGTATAAAACTATTACAAAATTTTTATTTAATTATCTTATTGTTCATTTATAAAAAAGAACAAATAATGCAATAGTGAGTTAAACAATATACCAGACATTTCTTTCAATTTCTATTTTATCTTCTTTATTACTTATTAATAAACTATTTGACGTCTATAATTTATTAAAAAGAGAAATTAGCATTAATGATTTAATATGATTTAATATGATTAGTATTAATATGATCTTTCACAACGTATTTTTATAATCACTTATAATTGTTATTTGAACTCTTACTTTGTTTCTTCTCCTTCTATGACAAAATATTTTATTGAACACGAAATGATGAATGTACCGTTAAAAGATCAATAGAACATCTGTCATTTTTCTTTGTGTGTTCGCTATTTTTTTCTCGATATTTTCTCGTGTGCCTTCTGAAGTCACTAGATTTCCCTTCATGATAAATGCTTCCTCGAACGTCCCCAACAATAACTTTTACAACTTTTCCGTGATTTACAAGAGGGAAAGAAGATTGTGGGTAACAATCGCTGTACCTGTCAGTCCCTCACTTCTTCCGCTCTCATCGAAGACACAGGCGCATCGCCATTTACATTTTTCACTTCATGACGGTACGTCCGATCAGTTCTTCGTCGACAATGTCAAGATCAAGTAGATTCTCAAGTTATGAACGTAAATATTCTTCATCATGATAATGTCAGACGCACTGTGAGTGTTACGCGTGATGTCCTAAACCTGATCGGCTTATGGCCATTGCTTGGCAATTCGTCTACTGGTAGAATTATCCAGACAAAGATGCTTAGGATTCTGTTTCAGGCTCTACTCTATTTCATTTTTGTGCCGGGCGTTTTGTTAAGATGTTCCTCAAGGAATCAAATGCGCATCGGCGTATCAAGATGATTGGTTCTATGTGCAACTGCTTCATGGCGGTACTAAAACATACATTGTTGATTTATCGAAGTGATCGAATCAAAGATTACATCGAGCACATCGAGAAAGATTGGAGAAAAGAGAGGTCGATAAGAGACCACAGAATTATGATAAGCAATTCGAAAATCGGACGCAGCTTTGCGATCCTCTGCGTAGCCTTCGTATATGGCAGCGGATTTTCGTATCGCACAATCGTGCCATTATCTCGCGGAATCATCATCACGCCGCAAAATGTGACAATCAGACCGATGGGATTTGATGGTTATTATGTATACGTCGATCCACAGAAGACGCCAGCTTACGAGATTATCTTTTCAATCCAGTTTCTCTCCGGGTTTGTGCAATACTCGGCAACCAGCGGAGCCTATAGCTTAGCGGCTCTTCCGGTGTTGCATGTCTGTGATCAATTAAAAATTCTCATCACTAAAATGGAGGATATCACGCAAGCTAAGTTCTCTGATAAATATGCCAGGGGGAAATTGGCTGCTGTCGTCAGACAGCATATTCAAATAAAGAGATAACGTTATTATACCAATGATATTGTGTGCGAGAAAATTTCATAATTACTATATATTTTATAAATATAAAAAAAAAATTACTAAGAATAAGATATTATTATTAATGCAATCTAGTTTTTTAAGCAAAGTAGAAGAAATTTTGCAATATATATGTTTGGTGGAAGTAGTCGGGCACATTCATCTTGTTTCTTCTTGGATATTATATAATAGTGGTATAAGAAACAATTATAAGTTTAATTATAACTAAAATATATATATATTTTTTACATTAAGTAAAATAATTTTATTATGATTTTTATATTATTAATATAACTTAAATATATTTTTATATTAAAAGAAGTTAATAGAAACTATTATTTATATTCGTTTTACAGGAGAGGGAAAATAATGATGCAGTATCTATGCTAACATATACTACACTTCTTTTAACATTTATTTTTAATATCTTCATACCATGTTTCATCAGTGAGCTTCTCACAGATCAGATATTGATCGATGGTTATTAATTTATCAGATTGGTGTAAGGTTCAATGATATCTATTATGTTATTGCATTATAGAGCACAAAGATCACTTTTTGTACACTCGACTGGTATCGAATTCCACACAAAACTGCTCGCGGTCTTGTTTTGATAATCACGATGTCTAGCATTCCCATTAAAATTACTGCGTGAAAATTTATGGATCTATCTCTAAATAGTTTCGGTGCTGTAAGTGCAATTCAAATATTTTCTTAAATTGCTTTGATTTTCTAATTATTGTAAACTGTAAATCGTTGAAAATATAATTACATATTTTTTTAGATTATGCGAACATTCGTGGCATATCTAAATATATTACGCACAACCAATATGTAAAACAGCAGTTCATTAGATAAAAGAATTAAGTTTTATATGTAAAAAAAATTAGGTTTGAAATCTACAGATTTCAGTTAAATGTAAATAGCATCATTAGTATCATAAATTAACGCAAGCATGAATTTTCTGAATCTATTGTCATTATATTTCTCTGAAAGCGGAAGATATAATCTTTATACATTTACATATATACACTTTTGTATTTATATTTATTTATTACATTGCGTTTACAACTTATAAAACATACTTTTATATCAATGGATTCTATACTGTGAAGGTAATGTACGTATACAATAGTATTACAATATTTTTTTGTACTTACATGAGGTTCTGTGAACGTACACAGTAACATGCAGCACATAAAACGACACTTGACCTTACTCTTTCACATTCGTAAACTTAAATTTTACAATGTCATGCGTCATATGGCGAATCTTCTCTTTACCCGTCAATATTGTGTTTATTCGATAATTTCGTCAACCTCTTTCGTGTAACCCCGTCATTATGCGCAGACGTTTACACGCAAGCGCGTTTTACACTTTCTGCTCTTACCATAGAAAGGGAGACTACCTATCAACACAACTGTTCAGTTATGTTATAACGTTTAGTCTCGCCTAACCATCTGTTACTTGTAAACCCTGAAACGCTACATTAACGGATATTCTTAAATTCTGAAAAGTAATAATATAAACTCAAAATTTGCGGTCGAGAAATCAATTATGGGAAATTAATGTGATATTAATGTGAAAAAAAAGAAGTATTGAGTGAAGCTAATAATGAAAAACTCATTAACGACGAGCAAATACGATAACGATTTCAATTACGCCGTACAAGTTACTCGCATTATTCTGCGATTAATCGGTGCATGGCCGAATCCTAATTCCAGCATGGAAAGAATTGCGACCCGTTTTCAAAACGTCATTTGCCATTTTTTATTCGGGTTCATCATTATGCCAAGTCTTCTACGAGTATTTCTAAAGGAACACGAATTCAAACGTAGAATCAGACTGCTTGCGCCGATTGTGAACTGTTCGATGGGTTGGATGAAATATTTCCTGATCCTAAACCACGCAAAGGAAATTCAATCTTGCCTGAATCGGGCGCATCAGGATTGGAGCAATACAGTTGATGGAAGCGATCGGAAAGCGATGCTGTCTACAGCGAGAGTAGGCCGAAAGTTTGCAATTTTTTCTGCCATCTTCATGTATACCGGCGGAGTAGGTTATCGAATACTCATACCACTTTCGAAGGGTCGTATGCTCACACCAGAGAACATCACGGTGAGAGCGTTGGCATTGCCAAGTTACTTCATTAAGTTCGATGGACAAGTGTCACCAGCATACGAGATCGTCTTTACTCTGCAAGCTTTCGCGGGAGTACTTACCTATTCAACAGGAATCGGTGCGGCCGGCTTGGCCGCATTTTTCATCATGCATGTTTGTGGGCAGTTAAGCATTATAATGGGCAAACTGCAGAATCTCAACAACATATCGAATTCTAACGATCAAGCTGTCGCGATGTTGTTGGCTGATATCGTACAGCATCAAATAAAAGTGAAAAGGTGAGTCTACAAAAATGTGAAAAATATTTGAAAAGAGTAAGTGTTATCTAAATGCCTTATTTTGTTAAATAAATAATTATTTTGTTAAACAAATTATAGTTGATGTAGATAATCAAATTAGCTTATATTATTGTGTTGTATTATTTTTTTCATACTTTTATATTAGAAAAAGAAATATCAAGATATTTAATTTAAAATTATAAAAACTAAATTAATACATTGTAATTATTTCTGTTTTTAAACAAACATTAAACTATGATTTTATTTAAGTATTAATTGATTAAATCATGATTTTATTTAAGTATTAATATTTTAATATATTAAATATATTAAATTATTTATTAAATATATTTTATTACAGTGTAATATTTTAAATACAAAATTGAATAAATTGTTAAATAGACATTCATAAATAAAAAATTATTAAACAGACAAATCGTTCATTTACAGTTTTCTAACACAAGTAGAGGCAACTATGCGATATGTATGGTTAGTGGAAATAATGGGCTCTAGTTTACTCTTATGCCTTTCAGGGTATTATATTATTATGGTAATAACGACAAACTTTTTCTGAAAAGAATTTTTATTTATGTATAATAATTTGACAATTAATTTTTATATGAAAATTAAAAACTGATAATATTTAAATCATAAGTTCAAAAGAATTAAAAATAAATTATTTCATAAACTTGCAATTGTTAATCTCATAGGAATGGCAGAATAATGATTCAACAGCTATGTTAACTAACTCTGTGATGCTTACATCTTTCATCTTTTCCATTTTTACCTACTGTTATGTAGGTCAACGATTAACAGATCAGGTAGCAAGTGTTCATATTTATTTGCTGTGAGTTAGACATTGTTTTCATAAACATTCTTTATAAAATATACATTTATTTAATTATAACAGAGCATCAAGGTTGGATTAATGACGTCCACGACAAAGTGGTATCATTTTCAGTACAAAAGAGCCCGTTCTTTAATACTGATAATGGCAGTTTCCAATATTCCGGCAAAAATTTCGGCAGGCAGAATGATAGACATATCTCTACCTACTTTCAGTAACGTAAGTATGGAAGCTTATTTAATTTTATTTTCAAGCAGTGAATTGTGTGCCTGTTCCATTATTTCACAGATCATTAGAACATCGATGGCGTATTTTAATATGCTCCTAAAATTTGCGTAATTTTGATGAAATAATTATCACAATAGTACCGTACTCCATATTAATCTGTAATTAACGCTACCTTTGAAACCAATATCAAGATGAAGGATCAATCGTTTTATTGTAATTTTATACTTATAACTTTCGTAAAAAATCATACAAGACAACTTTTCGACATATTTTACATTCACTTAAGATTTCTAATTTTTTAATTAACTTTTATTAACAAAACTATACATATGGTTTCTAATTTTGAAAATCAAGTACTTCAAAATGTTAAACTTAACTTAATTAATAATTCGCGTAATCCCATTGATTCAATATATCCCTCGATCTATGACCCATGACTTGACACAAGGTAGACATTTATACTTTTGCTAAAGACCGTCTCGTATGAATCGATACTATTCCATAATTATCTTCTGTCGACAAAAAATTGCGCGCACGCAATCGTTCTTTCCAAACTTTAACTGCGCCATGACAGAACTACTGTGCTAACGGCGGTAATTCTCGCAGACACGAGAACGTGCATAATACAAATCAAGTTTTGTTGTACTTTCGTCTGTTAGTTGTGATTGTATATCCGTTTCATAAACAACGTAAGAAGAAGAAGAAGAAGAATGGATTTTCTTTGGTTCATCCATATGCTCTTATCGAACTGATTTACAGAATTTTAATTACGAAGATGATATTAGATACAGCGTGCATTTGCACAAATTGATAATAGGTGTGATCAATGTGTGGCCGAATGTGAATAAATCCGGAAAATGGACGAGACTTGTCAGAGGGCCCCGATTACGAGATCGTATTTTCGACGCATTTGGCAACTAGCATCATATACACATCATATCAACCAGCTTTTGCGGCATCACGGCGTTATTCATCATGGTTGGAGGATAATTCAAAATGTTGATCGTCTGGCTGGAAAACTTATATATGAAAACCAATGATCGAAACGCGCCATTGCTCTAAAATTGACAGTGATTGTCGTGCATTACACAAGAATACTTAAATAAATAGCTAAATTATTTATTATTCTTTCATTTCTAAATTTCTTTTTAGATTTACAATTTGTCTCGAAATATGAAAATTTTACATTGAAATACTATGAATTTTGTTTGTGTGCTTTTTGGAATCAACTCTCTGTTTATTGCAAATTAAATATAAAAAACTCTGACTAAATTTAATCCTTGAATTATTTGGTAGCCTTATACAGTTAAAGATTTTTATTAAATACTTTAAACTTAAGAAGTCTAATATACATTTTCACATCAGACATGAGAAATATATTGTTTCAAAGTTGTTGAAAAAACTTTAATACTTGAATAGTCTTTTAGGATATTACATGGTAATGATACGCAATAGCAGTGCATTTGCATTTTACACCTTATATTTATCTTCAATAGAATATACAAATCTTTCGTGCTCATTGCTTTTAGTTTTTAAATAATAATGTGTGCAGTTAAATATTAATATATTTTTTAAGAAGAATCGAATGATACACTATTTTCTGTAATATATTGCTTAATGTTTGTATCTTTTACCCGTCAATATTTTGATATTATGTTATTGGGAAATTTTTAATTAGTCGCATAGAGTACATGATAAAAATATGGAGGTATAAAAATTATTACTAATCGGAAAAGTACATAAAAATGAAATATAGTATTATGAAAAGTAAATAAATAACATGCTTAAAAGAATAATATACTTAAGGGAAATAAAATTTTAGTAACAGAATACTATACATGTTAATACTATACATGTACTTGTTGCACTTCCTATAATAAGGGAATGAAGTAAGTATATTTGCTACATAGTCGTTGATATTACTTACCCAGTAAAGAAGTTTGTTATCCTAATAATCTCCATGGCCAGATACTCTACGAAACTCACGGCGGGTAAAGTGATCGATCTTTGTTTCACCAGCTCCCTCGCTGTAAGCAATTTCTTGTCCACATATTATACACCTACACTACAACAATAACAAAGAAAAATTTCTACAAGAATAACATATTTAAATACATCATGTCAGAATTATTTCTCGAGTAAATTAAATATTTTATATTTAAATATAATTTTTAAAAATATTATTTTATTGATGAATATCATTCCTTGACAATGATTTCTTTTTATAAACTTTTATTTGTATAAACGCTTGTGCAAATAACTTTCATTAATTTTCAGGTTATTAGAACAGCAATGACATATTTAAATTTGCTGCGGACACTTGCTCTGTATTTGAATGGATACATTATATACAAAAGAACTTGTCACACTTTGCTGAATAAGTTTTTGTAATCTTTTTCGAAAACTCAAAAATTGTCTCCGTAGATTCAATTTCATATTTAATCTTCAGATTTTTTACTATCCGAAATCTGATATTTCTTTTCTCATATATATAAAATATAACTTAAATTTCAACTATTAATAAAATTATTAATAAGATATATAAATCGTATATGTACATATAACAGTATACAGAATAATATTTATATTAATTATATTAATTTTAAACCATCAAACAGTATACAGAATAATATTTATATTAATTATATTAATTTTAAAATCGTTTAGGATTGCCGCAAACAAAATTCTGTAACAGTATCCGTAAACTTAAACCGATGAGCCAATCAGCATATTGCTTTAGATTTATGTAATTTAACATAAACAGAAATAACAACAAACTTATCTATAAAATAAATATCAATCGATTAAAATTTGTCTTACGGATAAGTTTACTGCTATTTTTGTTAGATTACGTAGATCTAAGGTTTGATTGACTCATCGGCTTAAGATTAACTTATGATTATTGTTACAGAAATTTTGTCTGCCATTAGAATCCGCGCTTAGAATCTGTATAGCGAACTTCAAAGTACAGTTCATTCTTTTTCTGCGGAATATATTTTTTCTTTGCCATATTGCAAAGATCAAATCGTTAACTTGCGCATGACGTTTTTTCTATCTCCGCGATTTTCTAAAACGGGTTTAGTCTATATATAAGAGACATTGTACTGTCTCCCTCATAATGTCTACTAACATGACAGCTATTATAAAATGCACCTTTCAGGAAATGGTTCTTGAAGCACCACGTACTCTTTTCAGATAATCGCGCAAAGTTTTCGCTTGTAAAATCTCTGCGTAAATCCCTTTTTTCTTCCATGGATATACAAAGTGACGCAAGCGCAAATCATGTCGATGACGAGCTTGAAGCTTTACTACTGTCAGTACATTTCAATCACTCGAACTGCGACAATGGAGAGTTTACCTCGATATCGTGTTGTTCACAACAAGTCTGGACTATACAATAAGAATTATAAGAATGATCTTCGAATTAATTTGCAACTAAATGTCTGGATCATGAAAATCATCGGCACGTGGCCACTGACACACTCCTCGATTGAGATGTTGTGGTATAGGGTGCTGAATGTAATCTGCTACATATTGCTGGCTTTACTCCTAATTCCCAGTGGCGTATACATCGTCCTGGAGATCAAGGATTTCTACAATCAATTGAAGCTTGGTAGCGCTCTTACATTCTTTTTCATGGCCGTATTGAAATACTGCGCTTTGCTTTTGCGCGAGAATGACATTCGCAAATGTGTTGATTATATTAAGAGTGATTGGAGAAATGTGAGATATATGGATGAAAGAAGAATCATGCTGCAGAACGCAAACTTTGGCCGTCGACTAATTGTCATCTGCAGTGTCCTCATGTACGGCGGTGTCACGTTCTATTTCGTGGCGGTCCCACTGACTCGCGCGAAGATCAAAGAGGAGGATACCAATCTCACTTATCGCAGGCTGGTGTTCCCAGTGCCCAGTGTGATTGTCGATGCTCGTCGTAGTCCGGTTAATGAGATTTTTTATTTCATCCAGTTATTTGCCGGCTTTATCGCCCACAACATCACGGTGGCCGCGTGTAGCTTGGCAGCTCTCCTCGCAATGCATGCATGTGGACAGCTACAGGTGCTCATGTCCTGGATAAATCATTTAGTTGATGGTCGGGAAGGCGTCAACGACACCACGAACGAGAGATTAGCTAAAATAATACAATTACACATGCGTATCTTGAAGTAAGTATGAACTTCGGACGTATTGAAATATTGCGTATGCATTGTTTGTCAAAAGTTCAGATATCCGAAATTAAATTATGCCAACAATTAAATAATGTACTATGCATAAACAAAATATACGTATGTGTATATATATATATATATAAAATAAGATTAGCCATAAAATATACAATTATAAATTTTATAAGAAATGCAGTTACTCTCTCTCTTCTCTGTCTCTCTTGTTCCACGCGTTTTTAGCTTCATATCTCTAACCGAGGAATTATTGCATGAGATTTCTTTGGTGGAAGTTGTGGGCTGTACGTTAAATATATGTTTTCTTGGATATTATTGCATGATGGTATATATCTAATTTAATAAAATAAGCTTAATTTAATGTAATATAATGATTCATAATATATGCTAAATGATTTATAATATAAAAAATTTATAAATTCTTATATTGTTAAAGTAATAATATAGCAAATATATCGATATCAATTAATAATGTATGTATCAAAAAATTATTATTTTTCTTAAAAATTTTTTTATCTTTAAAAGTTTTTTATTTATCAGTCATAAATATTATATATTATAGGAATGGGATTTTAAGAAACCTGTGAGCGGCTTAACATATTTGATTCTCCTCACTTCGCTTACGTTCAACATATTCATATTTTGTTACATAGGCGAACTTATAACGGAACAGGTACATCCAATATTTTTCGAAACAATGTTACACAATGCAAGTCCTTCGAACGGCGGATATAATAACATCAAACAATTTAAAAAACATTACACATTATATCATCATCTATAGCAGAAATCTTATAATAGATTATAAAAGTACGTGAAAGCTCGTACATGATTGACTGGTACCGACTTCCGGAAAGAAAGAGCCTTGCTGTCATTTTAATAATCTGTATGTCCAATGCAACTACTAGGCTCACTGCTGGAAATATGATAGAATTATCCATCAGCAGCTTCGGTGACGTACGTATTATCCAGATATAAATATTATAAAGAAGTAATCTGAATTTTAAATATTGTATATTTATGTTCTATAAAATTACAATTCAATTTTTTATCGAAAAGATATATAATGAAATTAAAAATTCGATGCATTTTACGATTTAGAAATATATTTTTTTAAATTTAATCGCAAAAATTGTAACAATGCATCTCATTATCTTAAAAATTATAGGTTATCAAATCATCTGTCGCTTATTTGAACATGCTACGAACGTTTACTACTTGAGAAAGTACAATTTGCATTATAGTAGTTCTCATTTAATGACATTAAATCCTACACAAAAAAGCAGTAAACTTCGAATATATTTATTCAACAAATCTTGCGCTGCAAATAAGGGTCAAAGTAATATTGCACAGTTTTATTAAGATACTATTTGGAAAATTTTTTCATATTTGAATAGTATCATTAGATACGTGCAGCTTTATTTTATTATGCATAATAAATAAACGATGCTTCAATACAAAGAAATAAACTAAAATTCTTTCTTCTTAATATGTTTTCATAAAAATATACATATTTGAAAAATTTCGTTCAAATGATGTTAAAATATATCTATTTATTAATAAAGTAATGTGTACAATCTTAAGAGCACGTCATAAAATAAAACGAAGCATTTCGTTCATTAAGATATATATTATAATATTTTTAATTCCATGTGATTATGTATAAGCATTATGTAATATATGTATATTAAATGCTAAATCATATTCATCCTCGTTAATATCAAATAATATCTTACGTAAGAGAAAAACAGTTGCGATTCTCTCCAATAAATCGCGGAAAATCTATCCGCGGAAAATCTGAAGAATGTAAATTTTTCCTTAATTCTTAATTCATGAACAGACAAAGGCAATATCACATGAGGAATCCTTGATCCCCCTTACGGAAAGAATAGAATCTGTAAAGTTTACCCTTCTGTGTTCTGTTCTTTTCCTATAAGAGAAATTGTACGGAACGGCGCAGACGCGACGCTTGACTTTCTTTGCTCAAATCTCTCGCGCAATCCTCTCAGTTATCATCGAGCTCTCGTCATTTCAATCGCATTAGGAAGCTTTCCATAATGGAAAGAACAAATTCTATCGCAACAGTCCATGATAACGAAAAAAATATGCAGTTAAGCATCCAGCTGAATCGTTGGATACTGAAGCCGATCGGTGTCTGGCCGAAATTAACCGAAATTTCACGTATGGAAAGATACGCATATGGACTGGTGAATGTCATTTGCACTAGTCTAATAGGCTTCCTCTTCATACCCTCCGCAATTTTCATGTTACTTGAAATGGATGATGTATATCTCATTTTGAAACTTTCCGGTCCGTTGAGTTTTTGCCTAATGGCCGTTATTAAATACTCCTCGCTTATTTTTCGCGAAAATGACATCCGCAGTGGTATTAGGCATATTGAAAGCGACTGGATAAACACTCGGCATTCTAATGATCGGATCATCATGATCAGGAACGCCAAGTTCGGTCGGCGCCTTGTGTCGATCTGCGCATTTTTCATGTATGGCGGTGCCGTGTTTTACTATCTTGCTCTGCCTTTTAGTAAAGGCAAGATTACGGAGAATGATGGAAACCTGACGTATCGGCCTCTGGTGTATCCAGTCGCCAGTGTGATCCTCGACGCGCGACATAGTCCCATCAGTGAGATTCTCTTTTGGATTCAGTGCCTGTCGGGTTTCATAGCACACTCCATTACTGCCGGTGCATGCAGTTTAGCCGCCGTGTTCGCGATGCATGCCTATGGCCGTCTGGAAGTCTTAATACAATGGCTTGAACATTTAGTGGACGGTCGAGAAGATTTTTGCAATAACGTGGATGAGAGATTGGCAATGATTGTACAGCAGCACGTTCGAATCTTACAGTAAGTTACTCTCTGACATGAATCGTCGGTGTTTCTTAAAATTCTCATTAAAGTGTCAGTAAAAATAAATTAAAGCGCTCTTCACACATATGTAAAACGTTCCAATTAATTTCTAATTATTTACGAAATCGCGTCTCATGTGTTTGTCCAGTTGATACTATCTAAAGGTAATATAATATCAATGTTATAATTTTAATCTCAATAATATAAATGTAATATAATGTAACATAAATGATAGAGTGCAAAATTATATAATATTGGTGTTATGTTATGTTACTTTTGTGTTACTTTTGATATCGATTGGATATATTTTATGCAATAATATATACATTATTTTTTCCAGTTTTATATCGCTAACCGACAAAGTATTGCGTGAAATATCTATCGTGGAAATTGTAGGATGTACGTTAAATATGTGTTTTCTTGGATATTATTCTCTTACGGTATGCATATTGTACAAGAAGTACGTATCAAAGCGCATCGCTATGTCAAAGATCAAAGTGTATTTACAATATATACATTCTCGACAATACGTACAGTGTATATGTCGAATATAGAAATTTTCACGTTCCAGGAATGGGAAACAAAAGAGACTACAAGTTACATAACATACATTGTTCTGCTTATATCTCTTACGTTCAATATTTTTATTTTTTGTTATATCGGTGAACTTGTTGCCGAAAAGGTAAAGTCTTTATAATTAAAGTATTTGCCTGCGCATATATGATAAATTTAATGACAAACTTTATAGTGAAGTGCACTTTTATGGTTGATTTTTATAATTGCTGCATTATAATTTTAATATAATAATGAAATTTGTAAAATTTAGAATTTATTCAAAATTAATTCTTTCTGTGTATTTATATCGTATATAAAAAAATAGAAAAATAATCTTGAAAAATAATCTGTAAACAGTGCAAGAAAATCGGCGAAGTATCATATATGATCGATTGGCATCGTCTATCAAAAAAAAAGGGTCTTGCGCTCGTATTGATAATCGCTATGTCCAATTCATCGATTAAACTTACCGCTGGAAATCTCTTTGAATTATCTCTGAGTACTTTTGGTGATGTGAGTAACGCAATATCAATATCTATCAGTATTTATCGAGAAATATGATTTATATATCATTTATCCAACCAATAGGTGGTTAAGACATCTGTTGCTTATTTAAACATGCTGCGTACATTAACTGCATAAAGATTATCTGAAATGTAAAAATTATTAACATGATTATATATAACATGATTTATTGCAAATAAAAAATCAATTATTTGATGCAAGTTATTTGATACGTTTTGAGAAGAAAAAAGAAAATGAATGCAATTTTAAAAATAGAAAAAATTGATTAAAATTTACTAAATATTTACTGAAAAGGAGAATAAAATATTTTGTGCATATTTTCCACGGAAAAATTTCTTAACATTTCATATATCATTATTATACGATATAAATTATACAATAAGAAATACTCAGAATAAAATTGCAAAAAATTACTTATTAATTGGCATAAATCTTTTATGAATTACAATAGCAATAAATTTCGAACATATTGAATTATCGCATTTTAATGATCCTTCAAATAAAACGTCAAAATATATAATTTTATATTATTTATTATCTAGTATTATAAGATTTACATGAAACTTCTGATATTTTGAAATGACAAAAAATAAAATAAACATGAATGCATATTTCTTTTTATTGTAAAGAACAAAAAGATTTTTTTTTAAATTACCTAACATTTACATGAACACTTTAGTCGTATAAAGGGTATTATGTAGGTATTCCACTTCACATCATGTTTGCTGAAATATGTCATCAGTGATAATTCCAATGGCGGCTACAATTCAGTTGCGCAAAACATTTACGATCAATACCTTGATGAAGTAAACTGTCTTGGATCTTAGAAGAAATCCAAGAAAATGAATGTCAAGAAGATCATCGAGGAACGAGATTCCCTTCGCTCAATCCAATGATCTAGAAACTAAAGGTGTGTTCGCGTGGAAGTTAGGAAATTTTTGCAAACAATTTTTTAGTTGTTCTTTACATTAAAAATATCTAGAAATATGTACTGTTTGTTTTTATTTCTTATTATTTCAAAATACTGGAAATTCATCGTAAGTATCCTGCATTTCAAGATTGAATATGTATATCTTTTATGTATATGTATGTGTACAGTATTATCAGGTACATACTTTATTACTTGATATATTAATGAATAGATATTTCAATATAAAACAACAAAACAAAATATTTTTAAAATGTCTTCATAATATATTTTACAATGATTATATATATAAATATATACCTATATACAAACGTATTAAATAAAATAAAAATATGTTTAAATATGTTACTTAAATTTTAAATAATATATTTGAACTTAATTCTATTTTATTTGACATTAAACAATTTTTCTAATTGTTTTTCTTAAGATAAAGTATTTTCTTTAGTTAAAAATATTTTACAATAATATTTGTATTTCTATAATATTTGTATTTCTATAAAATTGTATTTCTATATATATTCATGTATAAGCATTATAGGCAAAATCGTATTCGTGCATATATATAATATCTCATGCAAGAAAAAAGCGCTTGCGATCTGCTCCGATAAATTGCGGAAAAAATCTCTGCAAAGTATGTAAATCTTTCTGTTCATAATTCAGGAACAGACAGGTGCAGTGTCACATGAGCAAACCTTGATTCCCCTTTGCGGAAATTGAGAATTGCATCTAGAAAGTTTATTCTTCACTTGTATTACTCTATTACTTGATCCCTCTCCTAGAAAGAAAGTTACACGCAACAGCGCAGTCGCATTTTGACTTTCCACACACGAGTTCTTGCACAATTCTATTGTAACCTTCTACAGTAACCTTCGAGCTTTCATCACTTCAACTAGGCACAAAACCATTATAATGGAGAAAGCAAATCCAGTGATAGTTGTTAACGATTACAAAAAAGATCTGCGGCTAAGCATTCAGCTGAATCGTTGGATATTGAAACCGCTCGGTGCCTGGCCGAAATCAATCAAGATTTCATTTATAGAGAGATATGCGTATATGCTAGTGAATGTCATTTGCATCAGTCTAATCGGCTTCCTCTTTGTACCCTCCGCAATCTATTTAGTGCTTGAAATGGATGATGCTTATAATATTTTGAAACTCACCGGGCCGCTGAATTTCTGCTTAATGGCCATCATAAAATATTCCTCATTGATCTTCCGCGAAAATGACATCCGTAATGGTATCGAGCACATCGCAAATGACTGGATTAATACTCGATATTCTGATGATCGGATAATCATGATCAAGAGTGCGAAATTCGGTCGACGTCTTGTGACGATTTGTGCAGTTTTTATGTACGGTGGTGCTACTTTCTATTATCTCGCTTTGCCTCTGAGTAACGGCAAGATCACGGCAGACGGCGGAAACTTGACGTATCGACCACTAATGTATCCTGTTTCTAGTATGATAGTCGATGCGCGACGTAGTCCTATCAGTGAGATTTTTTTTTTTGTACAATGCTTGTCGGGTTTCATTGTGCACTCTATCACTACCGGTGCATGCAGTTTAGCAGCCGTGTTCGCGATGCATGCCTACGGCCGCTTAGAAGTCTTAATGCAATGGATCGAACATCTAGTAGATGGACGGGAAGACCTCTGCGATAATGTGGATGAGAGATTGGCAATGATTGTGCAGCAGCACGTTCGAATCTTACAGTAAGTTAGTTTTTGACGGGCATTGTTAGTGCTTCTCTTGCATTCAACATGTATATATATCTCTAAATAGCGCTTCAATTTATTTTTAATTGTTTAGGAGCACTTAACGAAAACATACTTTTCGTATAAAATATTTTCTACGCGATAACGTATCGGTTGTCTTCCAGTTTTATAACGCTGACGGACAAAATGCTGCGTGAAATATCTATGGTGGAAATTTTAGGATGTACATTAAGCATGTGTTTTCTTGGATATTTTGTTATCACGGTATGCATATCGTACAAAAAGTACGTAAAGCACACTACTATTTGAAGCAATACCAGAGACTATTGTTCATGATTAACAACAATGATCTTAAATAAAATTTTTACATTTTTTTTCCAGGAATGGGAGAGAAAAGATATGACAAGTTATGTAACATATGTTGTTTTATATACGTCTCTTACGTTCAATATCTTTATATTATGTTACATTGGTGAGCTTGTTGCCGAAAAGGTAAAGTTCTAAAATCCTAATTTAAAGAGCATCCCTTTGCACCGTTGATAAATTTATTGCAAACCTCACAAGTACGTTTTTACGGTATAGGTATTTTCTCGTAACAATAATCATTGAAGTTAACTATTTAAGAAATACTCATTGTCAGTTTTTGTCCTATAATAAAAGTGCGCGCTGTTGCGTCGTTCTATCTTTATTTTATGTCTAATAAATAATGAGGATAGAATGACATAGTAGCGCTGACAGTGCGCTACCAAACGCGCCCAAATGATCTTATATACACATGAGCTCATAATTTCAGTGTCTAATTTGTACAAACAGAAGAAATAATTCAGCGTTTTACTACCCTAACCAATGTTCACGCATGAACAGTTTTATCAAAATACAGGTTACACGAGAGAGCAACGCACGTTAGTAGCTAGTTTTTCCACCAAGGGTTTAAATCAGATAAGAATATAAGAATCAACTATAGTCGAGCATATCCCTATTGTTCGACTGTAACAGAAGAATGCTCGACTAGGCCAGTGTCACAAAAGATTGAAAGAGATATGCAGAAATGGTGCGTTCCGTATCGAACTATTAACAGGTGCGATATTTTTCGATACGAACGTGAAAATATTTTCTATGAACATAACGGCTACCCTGTGACATCGATAGATGAAGAATACGTTGCATCTGTTTGAGATTATTAGACATTGCCAATAGATACGTAGAAAACTAAGTGTGAAATTCAAAAAATTCTCTAATCGAAATCATAAAATAACGTTCCAAATTTTGATTGCGGTGTCATTTTTCATCAAATAACACCTGTGTACACCACGACACGTACAAGTCGTATCATTTTAAATATAACATGACTGTGTATACTAAACAGTTATACATTTTTATTGAAAAATGTCAATCTAATCTTGACGTTATTTTATAGCTCTTATTAGAGAATCTTTAATTTCACCTGATTGTAAAAATTAGACATTGAAATTACAAGCTAATATGTGTACATTAGATCATTTATTAAAAGTAATAAGTAAGTATTTCTCAAACTCTAAAATTCACAAAGATTGATACTTGTTGGTACTACAAGAAAAATGGCCCATATATTTTTACAATAACAGGAACAGAATTGTAATTATAATAATAAATTTATAAAATATATAATTTATTTGAAAAAGTTATTTTTGACCGCATATAGTTTCATATTTTAAAAAAATAAGAAAAATAATTCCGTAAATAGTGTAAGAAGATTGGCGAGAAATCGTACATGATCGATTGGCATCGTTTGTCAGGAAGAAAAGGTCTTGATCTCATCTTAATGATCGCTGTGTCCAATACGTCAATTAAACTTACCGCTGGAAATCTTTTTGAGTTGTCTCTCAGTACTTTTGGCGACGTGAGTAAATGTCATTGCATATCATATCCTTGTAACTATCATGATTCACACATTCTTCATCCAATTGATAGGTGGTTAAGACATCAGTCGCCTACTTAAATATGTTGCGTACATTAACTACATAAAATTTATTCGAGTGTAAAAATTATTAATATGGTCACTAATAAATGCCAATTAGTTATCAGTTATTGAAAAGAAGAAAAAAAATGAATGTAATTTTAATAAATAGTTAAAAAATTAACAAATACACTAAAATATATTTGTTGAAAGAAATCGAGATTCATCAATAATTATTCGTACATATCATCCTTTAAAATATATTCTGATGCTGCACGTATCATTACGCGATATAAATTACACCAAATGCAATCAGAAATATTGAAATTTAGTATTGTTATGTCGCACTTGTCGTTTGTAATTAAATAAACTTTCGTACCAACAATGGATTAATAAAAAAAATTATTGAATATTATAATATAAAGAATTATAATATAATATAAAGAATTAAATTTCATAAAAAATTAAGCTTGAAATCTATTGACTTTTAAATATAAATAGTATTATTAGTAGTATAAATTAACATAAATTTTCTGAATTCTTTTATATTTCATTTATATTTCTCTGCTAGAAGCAGAATATTTATAATCTTTATATATCTACAAAATATCTATATATGTGTATATATTTTTATATTCATATTACTGTTATGTTACGCTTAACTGTAACTTATTAAATGAATTTTCGTATTAGTGAATATATTAACTTTACTATGAGAGTAATGTATGTGTATAAATCATACCTGTATTATATTTTTAATTACATGACATTCTACACGGAAAGATTTTTGATGACGTATTAAAAGTTTAGCTTGATATAAATCTAGAAAATTTTATTTGACGATCAAAATATTATGTTAAAATCTCAAACATGTTGCACAATGTTATAAAATGTTAGAATATCCTAACAATCAGTTTGAGCGTCCCATATAATTATTTTGATAATCCAACAAAATTATTTTTAGATCTGTATTTAGCCAAATTTTTAGATACTTCAGCAAAACCGATCTTTTTATGTATATTCGCAGCAATATGCAGCACAAATGACACTCGACATTACCCTTTCTGATTCGTGAATTCAAATTTTATAATGTCACGCATTGTACGATTTTTTTTTCCTAATCGATATTGCATTTATTCAACAATGTAACAGATAAAAAATTCGTCGTTCTTTTGTGTAACTCCGTAATTATTCGCACACATTTAATGTATACAAGCGTGCTACATCGTCGCTCTTATCAAAGAAAAAAAGAATATCTATGAACACATACATATACACATATCCAGTTATGTTTAAACTTTTAGTCCCTAACCATCTGTTACTTGTTAATCAACATTTCACGTGATTTTGTTGGTTTAATATAACTGATGATCTACAACTTATAACTTGATACAAGATAGACATTTGTACTTTTGTTGAAGGCCGCTTCGTATGAATCGATCTGATTTCATAATTATCTTCTATCGAAAAAAAATTGCGCGCACGCGACGTTTGTTCCAAACTTTATACTGCGCTGTGACAGAAACTACGGTGACGGAGATGATCCACGCAGACGCGAGAATATGCATAATACAAAACAGTACGTTTCATTGTACTTTCATGTGTCAGTTGCGATCGTACGTTCGCTTCGTAAACAAGTGGAAAGAATAATCGCTTTCCTCCGGCTTATGCATGCAATGACCGAACGGAATTTACGAAATTTCAACTATGAAGATGACATTAGATACACCGTGCAAGTGCACAGACTTATCATGGGACTGATCGGTGTGTGGCCGAATATGGAGAAACCCGGAAAATGGGCGAGACTTCTCAGAGGACTCCTCAGAACTGCGTGCTGCTTCCTATTGTCCTTTAATCTGATACCATGGGTGCTATACATGTTTTTGATTTTGGACACATTTAAGAACCGACTCAGGATGCTTGGAGGATTCTTCTTCTACAGCATGGTTCCTGCCATGTACTTTACACTGATGTTACAGGAGAATCGTATTAAAAAATGTATAAGGCATTTGCAGGAAGACTGGCGGAATGTATGGGACACGAACGATCGTAAAATTATGTTGGACCAAGCCAGAGCCGGACGTTTTGTCATCATCTGCACTTTGTTATTCTTATTCACCAGCGGTTTCACTCATCGTCTGATTAAACCAATACTTCGCGGCACGATCGTAATTGGAAACGTGTCGATCAGACCGCTGGTGCAGGGCAATTACTTCATTTTCTTCGATCCGCAACAGAGTCCTGCTTACGAAATCGTATTTTCAATGCATTTAGTGACTGGCATCGTTATATATATCGTAACAACTAGCGTCTGCGGGATCACCGCATTATTCACCATGCATGCTTGTGGACAACTCAAAATGTTGACCGTTTGGTTGGAAAATACAGCGATCGAAAACCAATGGTCGAAGTGCGTTATTGCTCAAAGATTGGCGGTGATTGTCATGCATCACGTAAGAATACGTAAGTAAGTAACTGCAATTATTATTCATTTTCTGTTAAGTTTATATTTCATTTACAATTTAAATTAAATTAAATTAAAATTTATCTCGAAATGTAAAAATTTTACATTGAAATACTATCAATTTTGTTTCTAGTGCTTGTTGGGATCAATTGTCTCTTTGTTGAATATTAAATTTAGAAAGAATTTATCTAAATTTATTGTTTAAATTATTGTTTAAACTTATACAGTTAATTTTACTTATACATTAATTTTAAAAGTCTTTAACATAGAATGGAACGTTACTATAACATATATTTGAGTAATCTCTCTCTCTCTCCTNTNTNTACTNTCTCTTCTCTCTTCTTACTTACTTACTTACTTACTTACTTACTTACGTTACGTTACGTTACGTTAACGTTAACGTTAACG
>NW_012130069.1:2915208-2919498 GCF_000143395.1 Atta cephalotes | reverse complement strand
TAGTAGTTAGTGTGTAGTTAGTTAGTAGTTGTTAGTTGTTAGTAGTTGTAGTTAGTGTAGTAGTTGTAGTTAGTAGTGTGTTGTAGTTGTGTGTGTAGTGTGTGTGTGTGTGTGTGTGTGTGTGTGTGTGTGTGTGTGTGTGTGTGTGTGTGTGTGTGTGTGTGTGTGTGTGTGTGTGTGTGTGTGTAACATTATACGAAATATTATTTAATTAAAGATCTTTTTTTTTATATCTGTATCGCGAAATATCTCAAAGCACTCACTTTTTTCTATTATATATAATATTTTTTTTAAGACATTGCAAAAACCAAACCGCGTGAACTTGCGCATATTTTATCTTTTTTTATGATTTTCTGAAACAATTGAGAACAGATCCAATCTAAGTTAAAATCTAAGTTAAAATAACATTATATCTCTCTCACAGTGTCTGTGTCTCTCTAACATGAGAGCTATTATAAAATGCACCTTTCAGGTAACAGAACGGCTCTCGAAGCACTATATCATTTTCGATAATCATACAAAATTTTTTGTTACTGATTTAGACCACATTTCTACGTAAATCTATTTTTTTTCATGAAGAATATACAAAGTGGCGCAAGCGCAAATTACTGCAAACGAATTTAAAGCAACTATCAGTACATATTAGTCGCTCGTGCTGCAATAATCGAAAGTCTATCTTGTTATCTAGATGTTCGCAATGAGCCTGGACCGTATAACCAGAATTACAATAACTACCAGATCCACCAGAAGTGCAACAAAAACTTTTATTTCATCTAGCTATTTTTCGACTTTGCCTACAACATCATGGTGGGCACATGTGGTTTGGTAGTTCTCTTTGGAATGCATGGATATCTGTGGATGTTTATATCTTGAATAAACCATCCAGTTGGTCGTCTAATCCGCAGGATATCAACATCACAAACAAGAGATTGATAAGATTTAGATATGAAATAAGTATGACTTTGAACATGTTGAGACATTACGTGTATATTATTTATTTGTCAACAGTTGAAATATCAGAAATTAAATTAAATCGAATTAACTGCTGTGCATAAATACGAGATATAGACAGTAAATTTAAATAATTAACAAGCAAAACTTTGTAGATAAAAAAGAATATGTAAAATAAAATTTGTCGTAACATATATAAAGAAAAATATTTTATAAAGAAAAAATGCGATTACTCGTGCCACGCGTTTTTGCTTCGTATTTCTAATCGAGGAATTGTTACATAACATTTCTCTAGTGAAAGTGTGGGACATATGTTGAACATGTTGCCCTGGATATTATTGCATGATACATATCTATATATCTATTTAATACAATAAGTTTAATTTCATATATATTGTATAATGCAATAAATTCATAACTTATTATGTTTTTAATATGTCAATACCAATTAATAAAATGTATCAAAGAATTATTACTTTTTTAAATATCTTTTATTTGTCAATCATAAATATTATATATTATGAAAATGGGCATTTTAAACAATTTGTATAAGTGTCTTAACATATTTGATACTTCTCAGTTTATTTACGTTTAACATATTCATATTTTGTTATATAGGCGAACTTGCAATGAACAGACATGTTTGTCACTTTTCAAAACAATGCAATATAATGTGTAAATCTTTCAAATGGCGATATAATGGTTTAAAAAACTATGTGATAATCTTCTATAGCAGAAATCTTTTGATAGACTATAGAAATACGTAAGAACTCATACATGATTGACTGATATCCCTTTCGAAAAAAAGCTTTGCTTGGTAAACTGTATTCCAGTCCAGGTAATATAATCGAATTGTGTATCAGTTTCGACGATGTAAGTATTATATATGTAAGTATAAATATATTTTAAAAAATTAGAATATTTATATATTTTATATTAATATTTTTTGAAATTCGATAGTTTAATTTTTTATTTAAAAAACATGTAATGAAATGAAAAATTTGCTGCATTTTATAAAATAGATATTGATTTAATTACAGATACTATAACATAACGCAATTAACTTAAAAACAATAGATCATAAAATCATTTGTCGCTTATTTGAACATGCTACAGATTTATTACTTGAGAAAATACAATTTGACTTAAAGTGTATTCATTTAATAACATTAAATTTTACATTAAATAGCTATAAACTTTTAATACATTCATTACAAATTTTGCGCTCAGAATAAAAATCGAGTATGTAATATTTCGTAACGGACCAATAACGAATTCTTCAAAAAATTGTTGGATAATATATATGTGTAAATTATAATATTTTAATTATGTGATATTGATATAAATTACTTACATGGCAATATGCAGCACAAATTATTCGTTCCAGCATATAAAACGTGTTTACTAAAAGCTTGTAAAAAAATTTCTTAATCTAATCTCTTTTTTGATTTTTCAAGTATTTTTGTTCGAAATTAGATGAACGATTACAGAATTTTTCAATGCAATTTAGAAATAAAAGAGTGTAATTACAGTGCAAGCAATGAAAATAAAATATATATTGAAAATTAATACAAGAAAGAGACTTCACAATAGACACAATTTTAACTGTATCTATCATTTTCTACAATTGATGTCGCGAAATCTACAGTGCAGTATAAGCAGAACACCCTGTAATGTAATATTAGTAAATTATTCTGTTTTGCTGAGTTTTCTATAATAATGTAGTTTTGATTTTTTTTTAAATTTACGAAACATAAAAAATGTACGAAACATAAAAAAATGTACGTGAATATACATGTGCAGGTCATATTGTCAATTATCGACATTCTGCATTATTAAGAAAAAAGTAATTTAAAAAAATGATTCTAGAAAGAAAAAAAATTTAAATTTAAAAGTAAAATTTCAAAAATTTCAGTTCTAATTCAATTCCATGAAAATCCCTTATTTTCGAGGGTAAAACGAAATCCCCTGAAAATTCTAAGATTTATAGGTTTTCTAGGTAGTAAATATATCCTGTTATAGCTCGAAACTTTGTAAAATTGTATATGTCATGCAACGTATATATCCTTCTGTCACACTAGCATTTATTTCGAGAATTAGGCACGTATAATTCGCCAACCCTTTTTGTGTAACATTCATCACGCGCAGACGTTTTATACACGCAAGCGCGGTACTCATTCTGTTCTTACCGTTGAAAGAGAAACTACCCATTATCACATACATATGTCCAGTTATGATCGAGCTTCTGGTCCGGTATAACCATCTGTCACTCGTAAACACAAAATGCGGAAACCCTATTAACGGAATTAACGGAAATTCAGCGTTCGGAAAAAAACGAGACCGGTACAAAAATCGTAATCACGAATTCCATTGTGTTAAATTTCAAATAAAAAATAGAAGAAAGTACGTTAAATAAAATCAATTATGGCAGACTCATCGAAAAGTAAATACAAAAATGATTTCAATTACGCAGTGCAAGTGACTCGCAATGTTTTGCGAATGATCGGTGTGTGGCCAATTTCCAGTAACGCTTCCAATGTGGAAAGAATCGCGACTCGCTTACAAAATGTCTCTTGTTACTTTTTATTCACATTTATTATCGTGCCGAGTCTTCTATTAATATTCCTGAAGGAACACGACTTTAAACGTAGCGTAAGAGTGCTCGGACCGCTTCTGAATTGTGGGATGGGTTGCTTGAAGTACAGTCTGATCATGTATCACGCGAAAGAGATTCAGTCTTGTCTGAAGCAGGTGCTACATGACTGGAGGGATACAGTTGATTGGAAAAATCGAAAAATAATGCTATCTAAGGCAAAAATAGGTCGAAGATTCGCGATTATTTCTGCCGTCTTCATGTACGTTGGTGGATTATCTTATCGCACACTCGTACCGCTTTCAAAAGGTCGTATGCTCACATCAATGAACATCACAGTAAGAGCGTTGGCATGTCCGAGTTACTTCGTCAAGTTCGATGAACAGACGTCGCCAGCATACGAAATCGTTTTCATTCTGCAATTCTTTGCTGGACTGATCACCTACTCGGTAACAGTCGGTGCAGCCGGATTGGCTGCATTTTTCGTCATGCACATTTGCGGACAACTGAGCATTTTAATTGGCAAGTTCAAGCATCTTAATGATATACCGGAGCCTGAGGATCGACCTGTCGCGATATTGCTGGCTGATATCGTCGAGCATCAGATAAAAGTGAAAACGTAAGTCTGATAATATGTCATGATAATAAGTAATATGGAGAAGATTTTTATATGTAATTGTTTTATTAATTTCATTATAAGTGAATAATTTTTTAATAGAACTAATATGATAAATTTATTTTATATA
>NW_012130069.1:2906829-2914579 GCF_000143395.1 Atta cephalotes | reverse complement strand
AAATACTATAATAAACCAATAATTATCAATATAAGATAAATATTAGACTGTTATTTAATTATTTACTATTCATTAAATTACATTCTAATACAATACAACACTGTAAAGATTGCACACAAGACTGCATAAAAATTATAATCATTTAATGGATAAATCATTTGTTACAGTTTCCTAAAACAAGTAGAGGAAACTATGCGATATATATTGTTAGTAGAAATGACGGGCTCTACTATACTTTTATGCCTTACTATGTATTATGTTATTATGGTAATTACATCAAACAATTTTGTGAGACTTTTATCGATGCATTATAGTTTAAAGCCTCTTTTCTGTTTTATTGTAACGATATCGTTGCACAGTTTTTTTACTATGTAACAATACTGTTATTAAGAATTACAGAATAAAGGCCAACTAATTTTTATAGAAATTAATAATGGGATAGTATTTGTGAAATATTACTTCAGAAGCTTTAATCATTAAGCAATAGCATTAATTTTTAATAGGAATGGGAAAGAAGCGATTCTACAGCTATGTTAACTATGTTTGTGATTCTCACATCTTTTACTTTTTCTATTTTTACTAATTGTTACGTTGGTCAACTATTGACAGATCAGGTAGATAGCATTGATATATTTATATTGTTTGCTGTAAAAATTAATTTCGAATTTTCGAAAGAGTATTTACGAAATATATACTTAATTAATCATGGCAGAGCATTAAGGTTGGATCAATGACATCTACGACGAATTGGCATCGTCTTCCTCACAAAAGAGCCCGTACTTTAATTTTAATAATGGCAGTTTCTAATATTCCGGCAAAAATTTCAGCAGGAAAAATGATAGAAATGTCTCTACCTACATTCAGTAATGTAAGTGTAGAAATCTTTCTCATTTTGGCTTGCTATTATACATAATATACATTTCATTATTTTATTATAGATCATTAAAACGTCATTGGCGTACTTTAATCTGCTACGAAAATTTATTACATAATTTTGCTGAAATAACTATTATAACAATGCAATACTCAAATATGAATCTAAATGATATTATTTTTTCAATGAATAAACAAAATAAGCAATTAATACTTTTTATTTTAATTAATTTTGCTCTTAAAACATTTAGACATTTTGTAAAATATAAAAAAAAAACAACTTTTGACATATTCTACCTTTATTTAAAATTTATGTAAGATTATTTTTTATAATTAGATGCTACAAGATATTATAATCGGTTGATTTAATTAATAATTGATGTAGTTTTATTAATTTAATCTTCATGATTTATGATCTAACAGATCATAGATAGATATGCTAAAGGCCGTTTGATTTCAATCCTGCAATTATCCTACCAACAAAAAATTATGCACACGCTATCTTTCGTATCAAACTTTTAATGTTGCTATCATGCGGCTTCTTTGTAACAAGTAATCTAGAGAGAATAATTTTTCTCTTTTTTTCATTTGTCTATAAATCATTCTGTCTATATATCGAACGAATGAATCTACGAAGTTCTAATTACAAGGACAATATTAGATATATCAGGTAGGTACACATTGGGATTGATCGGTACGTATGACTGAACCTGAAGAAATCTTGAAAACTTCTAAAAAGTGATTTCTCCAGGCCGCTTTTTATTGTCTTTCAACCTAATACTGTAAATGCTTTACATTTTTTTTCATTATATAGACATTCAAAAATATTTCATAATGACCAGCGAATTTTGTTTGTGGTATATTTTAAGATTAATTAATTGTGTGTTTATTAAAATCAGAAAGACCAATAGTAAATTTATTTTCTTGGATTATTGTAAGATGCGTTAAGTACCTATATATTTTTTTTATTACAATATGATAGTACTGGTAATACATTTACATTCACATTTTATTATAATAAATAATTATTATAATAAATTTATATATCTTTTATTGCTGGATATAATATAGTCTGTTTTCCAGCTAGGACACAGAGACGTTACACTGTGTTCCACACTGTGTAAGATATTTGTTGAAACGCAGTTTAGTTTTATAATGTAACATCAGAATGCATTGTAGTTTTCTTATAATTATATTTAGCGTATCAATAATAGATTTATGATTTTTATTTAGACTTAAATTACAATTTTTTCAGAATTGGCGATTTTTAAAGATTTTATTGCAAAATAAGTACGGTTACCAAATACTTTTTGAAAAATTGGTAACATTGACATATTTTACACGCTTGTACTTAGCTTTTTATAATATCGAGCAGTGTAACACTGTCTCATAATTGAAACACTTTGTATAAAACAGTGTTACACTGTGTCACCTGTGTATGTTGTTGTACATAATTAGAGATATATAATTCTCTAACACAATTAGAGAAAACATAATTAGAGAAATATAATTCTTTTTGCTGTTATTAGTTAGAAATATTATATATTATTTAAACAGGACTTTAAATAATCTGTAAATAGTTTAATATAAATGATTTTATTTTGTTTTCGATCAATATAATCATATTATTACATAGATAAACTTTTAACCGTATTTTTTATAACAGTGATGTCTATGACTACAACTTGCACTACATGTATCATATAAGGTTCACTTTTCACAGCAATCACAGCAATTATTCATAGCAGAAATCATCTCATGACAGACCATAAAATGCGAAAATACGATAAATTGTACATAATTTTCCGGAAAAAAGAGCTTTATTGTCAACTACCAGGCTAACTACTACATAAAATTGATTTATTATCAGTTTTAATCATGTAAGTACTATATCATATTAAAAAATAAATCAGAATTAAATATCTTATATTAATTGTACTAGAAATATGATAAAATATAATTTTTTACAAGAAAACAAGTATATAATAAAATAAAATTCCAGTCAATAGATATCAATACATACCTAAGTTAATCATATTAATGCAGTTATTTTTAAAAAAAATATATTATCAAATTATTTTTCACTTCTACTTAATATGCTATGTTCACAATTTGAGGAAGCATTATTTGAAATATAGCAATCCTCATGCTAAATGTAACTTATTATTAAATTTTTGTTGGAATATGAATCAAAATATAAACGTTACCTATATTCGGCTGAATCACTGGATAATGAAGTCGATTGTCTGGCCAAAGTTATCCAATATTTCATGTATAGAAAAATTCATATATTTTCTGATAAATGTAATCTGTATCGCTTTACTCAGTTTCTTCTTTATATCCTCTATCATATGATACTTTAATATATGATACTTTAAATGAATAATACGCTTTGTGAGTTTTTGTATAATGGTTTGATAAACTATTCTTCGTTAATCATACGCGAGAACGACATCCGTAGTGATATTAAACAAATTAAAAAAACTGGATGAATTCTCGATATTACGATTGGATTATAAAAAATCTCGAAGTTCGCGGTTGGCGCCTAGTGGCGATCTGCGCGTTCTTCATGTAGCGGTGATATATTTTATTATCTTATTCTGCTTGAGTGCAAGGATGAAAACTCGATATATCAGCCATTAATAAATCCGATTGCCAAGATTGTCGACACATCATATTAGTCCCATCAATGAAATCTTCTTTTGAATGCAGTTTCTATTGGATTTCCTCGCACACTTCATCTTTGTCAGTGCAAGAAGCTTAGCTGCAATATTCGCGACACATGCCTATGATCGCCTGAAAATTTTAATACAGAATCAAACAGTTGATGGACGGATAGGAAGATATATGACAACAAAGAATGAAAGATTGGCAATGATCGTGCAACGACACATTCGAATTTTACAGGTGAGTTATTTTTTACTAGTATTGCCAATGTTTCTTGTATCCAGCATATATGTGCTTCAATTTATTTTTAATTGTTTAAGAAATACTTATAAATATCTACTGTGAAAATTATATTAAACATATGTTTTCTTGGATATTTTTATCACGATATGCATATCGTAATAGAAAAGTATGTACATACTTCACCAAGTGTATTGCAATTTCGAAACAATATTAGAAATCAATGACAAGTGTTTACGCGTTCTCGAATAGATCTTCACATTACAGGAATTGGAGACTATGCAGCCTACGAACTTTACAACATTTATTGTTCTGCTTACATCTATTATGTTTTTTATATTCTATTTTTATATTCTGCTACTATTTTTATATTTTACTACATTGGTGAGCTTGTAACAGAAAAGATAAAAACTCATCTGCAAATGTGATAAATTTAATGTCTTACCCCTACGATCTACAATAGAGTTGTAAGTCTTGAGCCATAAGAAATGGACAAATCATAGTCGATTATTTTTTCGACTGTAATTGATCAATTTTTTACGACTTAAAGTTTAAAACACCTATTGTAGATCCGGGGTTACGTACTTTATATGTATGGTATATTCACAGGATATAGTTTATAATATACTTTCACAATATATTTTTACAGTGGCAAAAATATTATAAATTTAATAATAAATTTATAAAATTTAGAATCCATTGTAGAACGTAGCTCCTAGCAGCGTAAATCTAGTCATATTTCAAAAGAAATGAGAAAAGGAATCCTGTAAACAGTGCAAAAAAGTCGATGAAGTATTGTATATGATCGATTCGGCATCGTCTGGAAGAAAGGACCTATTTGCTATGTACACTGATATTTGTTCAAAGTAAAAGATTCTAGTTTATCTTTTGCATATTTACATTTATAATTTTTCTTAATATCACTCGCAGTAAAATTAAGCAAAATGCAATCGAAAATTTTAGAAATTTGTGTTCGTATTTTGTTTACTATTTAGATCAAATGCGTAGACAAATTTCAATACAAATGATCAAAAGCATTTCTCAATTTAAAAAAATAAATTTTTTAAATGTTCTATAATATATATAATTCTAATATTAAAATGCAATTCTATTATATCATAATTATACCATAATTTTTTTATAATTTGAAAAATATATTATAAATAAAAAAACCATTTGTTTCATTAAAAAAAATATTGTAATATTTTTATTTTCATACGACTTGCATTACGAAATAAGCATTACGAAATATGTATACGTACGTAATCCTATTCTCTCATCCACGTATAATAATACCTTATATGCAAGAAAAAACCGGTTGCGATCCAGACAAGTTGCAGAAAATATCTACGCGAGGAATTCACAATTCACTCCGTTCATAATTCATAGACAATGTGCAGTACACATGAGGAAATCTTGATCCCCTTTACAGAAATGGAGAATTGCGTTTGCAAAGTTTACCCTCCATATCCTGCTTGATAGTCTCTTTACTAGAAAGGTCATGCGAAGCAGCGCAGTCGCATTTGACATTCCTCGCATATACGCTTGGACAATCCGATCAGTCATCATTGAGCTTTCGCTCCTTCAACAATGTATGGAACTATCACAGAAAAGACAAATACGGTCGCGACTGTCTACGATTACAAGAAAGATATAAGGCTGAGCGTTCAGCTGATTCGTTGGATGATGGAGATGATTGGCACATGGCCAAAATCTACCATGATCTCATCGATAGAGAGATACGCGTACACGCTATTAAACGTTATTTGTATCGCTTTGATTAGCTTCCTCGTCGTACCCGCCGTCATCTACATAGTGCTTGAAATGGATAATGGATACCTTATCTTGAAACTTTCCGGAGCGTTGAGTTTCTGCGTATTGGCCATCGTGAAGTATTTTTCGCTAATTTTTCATAAAGAAGATATTCGCAATGGTATCAAGTATATCGAGAGTGACTGGATAAATACTCGGTATTACAATGATCGGATCACGATGATTAGAAGCGCGAAATTTGGCCAGCACCTCGTGGCAATTTGTATGTTCTTCATGTACGGCGGTGCTATTTTTTTCTATCTTGCTCTACCATTCAGTGCCAGCAAAATTACAGAAGATGAGGGTAATCTAACATATCGGCCATTGGTATATCCAGTCGCCAGAGTGATTATCGATGTACGACACAGTCCTGTCAGGGAGATTTTTTTTTGGATGCAGTGCTTATCAGGTTTTCTCGCTCATTCTATCACTGCCAGTGGATGCAGCTTAGCTGCCGTATTCGCGATGCACGCTTATGGTCGCATGGAGATTCTGATACAATGGATCGAGCACTTGATAGACGGACGAAAAGATTTATGTGATAACATGAATGAGAGATTAGCGATAATTATAGAGCATCACGTACGAATTTTACGGTGAGTCTCTTTCCGAACTTCGTCAATGTTCGTGCATTCAATATATCTATATTGCGCTTCAATTTTTTTTTTAATTATTTAAAAACACTTAAAGAAATCATACTTTTTCTGTGAATATGCTGCATTTCACTTAACGCTCACAATGCTCATGGAATCAGCTCATTTTATCCTTGTCGTTTATCAAATGTTAACAAGGACAAACGATGTTCACGAGCGTTGCGAGTGTTAAGTGGAACGCAGCCATATTATTTACGCGATAATGTATTCGATATCTTTCAGTTTTATATCATTAACGGACAGAATATTGCGTGAAATATCTGTCGTGGAAATTGTACAATGTACAGTAAGCATGTGTCTTCTTGGATATAATATTATCATGGTATGCAAATCATACCAAGAGTTTGTGCGATGTAAAACATATCCCTATTTCGGAACAATGTTGGAGATCGTGTATGCTTTACAGAGATATGTACAATATATCTCCGAATATAATACTTATTATATTGCAGGAATGGGAGAGCCAAAAGACTACAAGTTATATAACATATACTGTTCTTCTTCTATCTTTTACTTTTAATATTTTTATATTTTGCTATATCGGCGAACTTATTGCCGAAAAGGTAAGCTCTATAACAGTCGAAGCATTTCTTTGCATATCTGCATGATACATTTTTACACAATAGCAAGAGTATTTTTATAAGTCTTATTATTATTATTATTATTACTATATAATACTATATAATTACTATATAATTACTATATAATAACATATTATTAAAATAAAAATATCTAATCATACTAAAATTTAGAATTTTGGAAATTAATAAATTCTTAGTTGTGTGACGACATTATTTGTCATCATTTGATGTAAAAATGACGACAAATAACGTTAGTTCGTTTGTCGGATATGACATTTTGTATAAAAAAAAAATTACAAAAGCAATCCAATAAATAGTACAAGAAGATCGGTGAGGTATCATACACAATCGACTGGTATCGTATGTCTGGAAGAAAAAGCCTCGATATTGTGTTAATGATCGCTATGTCCAATACATCAATCAAATTTACCGCCGGAAATATTTTTGAGTTGTCTTTCACTACTTTTGGAAATGTGAGTAACATAATATCAATGTTTATCATATCTGTTTATAAGAATATGATTTGTACATCATTCGTATAATTAATAGGTGGTTAAAACGTCGGTTGCTTACTTTAACATGCTGCGTACATTAAATATATAAAATTCTTGTCCAAAGTGTACATATTAATAAATAATGCAACCGAGAAGATTGCAAATAAATGTCAATTAGTTGTTTGATAGATATCAAGAAAAAAACAAAAATGTTTTCTAAGAAATCGAAAACTACTAATTAAATATTATAAAAATATTTGTTAAACAATATACCTTTTATTTTGTATACTATTCTTTAAAATATTATTTGGTTATACTATATGCAAAAAATCAAACGAATGCAATCTGAAACAAGATATTCTTAATGACGGTATTCATTTTTGGTAAAAAATTTCTTATTGTACATATATATATATATATATATATATAT
>NW_012130069.1:2904073-2905647 GCF_000143395.1 Atta cephalotes | reverse complement strand
TATATATATATATATATATATATATATATATATATATATATACACATTACGTATAAGTAAGAAAATTTTAATTATCAAGAAATAATTTTATATCAAAGAGTAAAAATGTAATATAAAATGTAAAACTACATATAATATCTCTCTCCATGCGGATTGTTTTCCTATCGTGCATCTAAGTAGAATAGGGTATACAATAACTACAGATTAATCAACGCAACTCACACCCGTATCGATCGCTACTACCCCTTCACTCTGGAAAATCTGAAACTCTGTCTCTTAAGCTAACTATACTCCTTGAAAAAAAAAAGTTAGAAAAATGCGCAAGCGCTGAAAATGACTTGCTGTTTCCTCCATCGCGATATTGTCGTTCAATAGTTCGCATTCACGCAATAGTGACATTCCAATCACTATGTCGTATTCTTTCCGTGTGTCCTCTGTTGATATGCGCAATATCGCATATCAACAGGATAATGAATACAGTATTCAATTGAATCGCTGGTTCCTAAAACCAATCGGTGCTTGGCCAGGAATTAACACTGGTATCGCCGGTAAGATGCTATCGTATGGTATCCAATTTGTCTGTCATTCTCTGATCGCCTTCACGGTGGTGCCATGCGCGTTATACATTATATTCGAGCCGGATGTGCATCTAAAGTTGAAGGCTTTCGGTCCGATGATACACTGGCTGATGGGCGGCGCGAACTATTGTTCATTACTGATGCGTAGCTGCAAGATACGCAAGTGCGTGGACCATATGCGCGACGATTGGCGATATGTGGGAACAAGGCGCGATCGCGAAGTGATGCTGCAAAATGCAAAATTTGGTCGATTTGTGTCCGCCTTTTGCGCAGTCTTCATGCAAGGCGGTGTCTGTTCCTACAGTATCATTACCACTCTGACACCAGCGAACATTCAGATCGGGAACGTCACGATAATTACGCATCAGCTTCCATGTCCGTTCTACACGGAGCTGGTGGACACTAGATACAGTCCAGCGAACGAGATTGTGATCGTTCTACAATTGTTGTCAACTATCATAGTAAACTCCGTCACGGTGGGCGCGTGCAGTCTCGCTGCGGTCTTCGCCATGCATGCCTGTGGCCAACTGAGCATTCTGATGATAAGATTAGACGAACTTGTCGACGAGACAGGAAGCGAATATAAGATCACGCGACGAAAGTTGGCTATCATCGTGGAGCAACATCTCCGTGTATTAAGGTAATATTTATACATTGTAGATTTTCAAAATGTATTTGATTTTTGACTTCCATCAAAATTCAAATGAGGAATAAAATTGTAATATTTAAATCGCCGATTCAATTCGTTTAAAAAAAATCCTTTTTATTTTTATTATTTAACTGGTTTTGTAGTTAGATCTTTCCAAATCTTATTTAAATTTCTCTGCTGTAAAAAAGTTATACCTAAAAAAAATGATATTAAAAAATATAATAGTATATTAAATTATTATATATATATATGTGTGTGTGTGTGTGTGTGTGTGTGTGTGTGTGTGTGTGTGTGTGTGTGTGTGTGTGTGTGTGTGTGTGTGTGTGTGTGTGTGTGTGTGTGTGTGT
>NW_012130069.1:2860391-2903254 GCF_000143395.1 Atta cephalotes | reverse complement strand
GTTGTGTGTGTGTGTGTGTGTGTGTGTGTGTGTGTGTGTGTGTGTGTGTGTGTGTGTGTGTGTGTGTGTGTGTGTGTGTGTGTATTTATTTATAGGATAATTATATGTATTTATAGGAATGGAAATTGCACGATACTAAAAATTTGCTTACGTACTTTACTATATTCATAGCCATGTCATGCAACATTTTTATATTTTGTTATATTGCTGAAATCCTCACGGACCAGGTAGTTGCATCGTATATACGTATACATATTTGTATATAAATTTTTTTCTCTTTTATTATAATAGTCTAAAATAAAATTATGACGTAAAAACATAGATCAAATAAAGTTTGTATAGTGTCAAAAAATAGGAGAAATGGCATATATGACAGAGTGGTACCGATTACATCATAAAATTGCGATCGATCTAATTCTAATAATTTCAAGATCAAATGCCGTTATTAAGATAACCGCCGGTAAAATGGTTCAGTTATCTATTGCAACTTTTGGAGATGTAAGTTTATTTAAATATTATATTAACATTTTTTTATAAACAAAATTTGATTTATTTTTTTAAACTTCCATAAAATTTTTTTAAATTTTACCACTCTTATATGTAACTTTTATATATAAACTTTTAACTATTTATATGTCTTAATGTTTATTATATTGGATATTTATATTGCATAATATTAAATTTTATATTGCTTAATTTGTTAATATTCTAATACATGCGCCTAGAAAGATCTAAAAATTATTACATAAAAAATCCGCAATGATTAAGATGGATCTATCAACTATAATTGTTTCAGGTTATGAAAACATCATTTGCGTATTTAAATATACTCAGAACAGTAGCGACATAACAAAATGTAGATGTATATGACATAAAAGCTCCAGATAACAAATATTCAAATTATAATGAATAATCAATGTAGTGATATAACTGATTCTATGGTTAATAAGTATATTTTTTCTTCTCAATAATGTTATGCAATATATTCCATTTTATGTTTTGTCTTATTAATAATGATACATTTTGATGTGTGTAACAAACAAAATAATACAACATATAACTTTTAACAACTAAAGTGTAAAATATAAACTATTAAAAGAAGTCACACTTTTGCCTAATGTAATTTATATTAAGAATACTCGTTAAACAAAAATAAATATAAATTTGATTACTTTGTTGATCATGCTATCCTATGAATTATGTTTAGATGATTCATAAAATTCATGTGATTTCATGCAAGTAGTAGCTATAAGTATCGATTATACTCTGTCTCAGCTGGCGTGCAATTTTGTTCGCTCTCCTTCAGGAACTCGAACCGAAATTTCACTCCGGTCAGAAGTTGTATCCAATTTTCAGTTTCGGTTCCGATTCCGATTCTTTTACCGGATAACAATTTTGGTCTTTTTCGGTCTTTTTCGATTCCGTATCGAAAAAATCCGAAATCCAAGTGGTTTCAACTCTTTTATCGATAACGGTGACTATAACCGTTTAAATTTCAATTTTTTTTTGTTACGATTGTGGGTGTATGATTATCTAGAAAAAGATAATATAATAAGTATAAATTGCATGTAAAAATTCACATTTATTGGAAAGGAACATTTTTTAAAAGGATGTTTGAGAGCCGATTTTAAAGGTATTTTTTGTGAATTTTTTTAATGAATAAAAATTTAGTGTATTTTTTATCACTAAAGATATCGCAAAAAGTAATATAAAATGGCATAACTTTATTTTAAACATATAATATGCATAAAACTTATTGAAATGCAAAATTAATTATTAAACATTTTAGGTAATTAAAATGTCGGTCGCATATTTAAATATGCCTCGAACTTTGACTATGTAAATGCTGTGAATCTAAATGGTAAAATATGAATATTTGTAATATTCTCTATTTAGATGTATTAAATATATAAAGTTTTTCGTATAGAAATTGTATGTTTCATATATATATTTAATACAAATTTAATCTACACACATATAAACATATATGATAACGGATGCATCAACGAATGATAGAAATTAGAGAAAATTAATATGAGTATAAACTCTATGCTTAGATTCTGTATTATATAGTAGAGGTGATAATGAGTACGCATAGAATTAATGTCTCGATGTAGATAGAATAATAATTCAGTTCACTGTATGGAAAGCTTTATCAGTGTGAGTTATAGAAGTAAGTTATAGAAAATTCATTCTATTATTTGATTATGATTAAAAATTAGAAATAAAAATTAATATTTTATTGATTATTATTATAACTTTTTGTTTCTAGGTTTTATATATTTCATTGCTAATCAGGAACTTTTCTACTGGATATAAAATTGATTTATCATCAGCTATAGTCATGTAAGTACTATATCATATCATATTAAAAAATAAATCAGAATTTTATATCTTAATAATTTTATATCTTATTAATAGTACTAGAAATATGATAAAATATAATTTTCTTACAAGAAAACAAAAATATAATAAAATAAAATTCCAGTCAATAAATATCTTCCATCAATACATATCTAAGTTAATCATAGATATCATATTAATGTTTTTAATTATTTAAAAAAAAATATATTATCAAATTATTTTTCACTTTTACTTAAATATGTTCACAACGAGGAAATATTATTTGAAGTATAGCAATCTTCGTGCTAAATGTAACTCATTACTAAATTTTTGGAATATGTATCATAAAATACAAATGTTACCTGTATCCAGCTGAATCGCTGGATAATGAAGTCGACTGTGACTCTGACTAGAGTTATCCAATATTTTATGTATAGAAAAATTCGTATATATTTTCTGATAAATGTAATCTGTATCGCTTTACTCAGTTTCTTCTTTATACCCTTTGTCATGCATATGATACTTTAAATGAATAATACGAATCATATTTGTGCGAGTTTTTATATAACTATAATGGTTGTGATAAACTATTCTTCATTAATCATATGCGAGAACGACATCCGCAGTTTTATTTTAAACATATCGAAAAAGACTGGATAAATATTCGATATTATGAGAATTGGATTATAAAAAAATCTGGTCGGCGCTTGACGATGACCTCCGCATTACGTTCTTCATATACAGCAGTGTTATTTTTTATTAACTTATTCTGCCATTGAATGCTGACAAAAATACGGATGAAAACTCAATATATTAACCATTAATAAATCCGATTGCCAAGATGATTGTCGACGCATGATATAGTCCCATCAATAAAATTTTCTTTTGAAAGCAGTTTCTATACTATATAGGGTTTCCTCGCGCATTTTATCTTTGCCAGTGCAAGAAGCTTAGCTACCGTATTCGCGATGCATGCCTGTGATCGTCTGAAAATCTTAATACAGGATCAAATACTTGATGGACAGACGGGAAGGTATATGATAACATGGATGAAAGATTGTCAATGATCGTGCAACGATACATTCGAATTTTACAGTGAGTTATTTTTTACTAGCATCGCCAATGTTTCTTGTATCCAACATATATATATATATATATCTATATATGTGCTTCAATTTAATTTTAATTGTTTAAGAACACTTAACAAAATCATACTTTTCCTGTGAAATATTTTTTACACGATAATGTTACCTTCCAATTTTATATCGTTAATAGACACGGTACTGCGTGAAATATCTATATTGAAAATTATAATTAAATATATATATTAAACATATGTTTTCTTGAATATCGTATAAATGCATATCGTATAAAAGTATGTACGTATTTCACCAAGTGTATTGTAATTTCGAAGCAATATTAGAAATCAGTGTTTACGCGAATAGATCTTCACATTACAGGAATTGGAAACTAGATAGCCTATGAACCTTACAACATTTATTGTTCTGCTTACATCTGTTATGTTTACTATTTTTATTATTCTGCTACTATTTTTATTACTTACTATTTTATTACATTAACGAGCTTGTAACAGAAAAGATAAAAAAACTCATCCGCAATTGTGATAAATTTAATGTTTTACCCCGGACCTACAATAAAGTTCTAAGCCTTAAGTCATAAGAAATGGACAAATCATAGTCTTTCTTGAATTCGATTGTAATTAATCAATTTCTTACGACTTAAGGCTTAAAACACCTATTGTAGATCCGGGGATACGTACTTTGTACGCATAGTATATTCACAGTATACTTTCACAATATATTTTTACAGTAGTAAAAATATTATAAATTTAATAATAAATTTATAAAATTTAGAATTCATTGTAGAAAGTAGCTCCTAGCAGCGTAAGTCTAGTCATGTTTCAAATAAAAGAAATGAGAAAAGCAATCTTGTAAACAGTGCAAAAAAGTCAGTGAAATATTGATCGTTTTTTTCTATCTTGCCCTACCGTTCAGTGTCAGCAAAATTACAGAAGATAAGAGTAATCTGACATCAGTCACTAGTGTATCCAGTTGCCAGGATGATTATCAATGTACGACACCGGTGAACATTCGGATCGGGAACGTTACAATAACTCATAAGGTCACGCGACAAAAGTTGGCTATCATCGTGGAGCAACATCTCCGTCTGTACTGAGGTAATATTTACACACTGTAAAAAATATATTTCACTGTTTTGAAAATATATTTGATTTTTTATTTATATTTCCATCAAAATTCAAATGAGTGGAATGAAATTATAATATTTAAATCGCCGATTCAGCAATTCGTTAAAAAAATATTCTTTTTATTTTTATTGTAATTTTTATTTTAACTGGTTTTGTAGTTAGAACTTTCAAAATTTTGTTTAAATTTCTATCCTGTAGAGAAGTTACACATAACAAAAAAGGATATTAGAAAATGTAATAGTATATTAAATTATTATATTATTTTATAATCGTTTCTATCTGCGATACAAAACTGAAATTAAAATTATTATTTTAGTAATATAATATACTATATTATATATATATATATATATATATATATTATTACAATAGTTTTAATTTCAGTTTTGTATCATAGATAAAAATGATTATAAAATAATATATGCATCAAATATGTCTCATTGAATTATTGGAATATCACTACTGCATGGTCGGATATTATATGATTACGATATGCTGGTATCAAATCAAACCGTTGTAATAACTGCAAAATAAATCTGTGTTCGTGCGTGTATGTATGCACGCGTGTGTGTATGTATGTGTGTGTATGTGTGTATTTATTTATGAGATGATTATATATATTTATAGGAATGGAAATTGTACGATACTAAAAATTTGCTTACGTACTTTACTATATTAATAAGTATATCATGCAACATTTTTATATTTTGTTATGTTGTTGAAATCCTCACGGACCAAGTAGTTGCATATATACATATACATATTTGTATATTATTTAAATTTTTGTCTCTTTTATTCTAATAATTTAAAATAAAATTATGACGTAAAAACATAGATCAAATTACAGTTTGTATAGTGTTAAAAAATAGGAGAAATGGCATACATGACAGAGTGGTATCGATTACATCATAAAATTGCAATCGACCTAATTCTAATAATTTTAAGATCAAATGCCATTATTAAAATAACCGCCGGAAAAATAGTTCAGTTATCTATTGCAAGTTTTGAAGATGTAAATTTATCTAAATAGTGTATTAACATTTTTTTATAATATTTCGAGGCAGATTTGTTTTTATAAATTTCCATAAAATTTTTAAAAATATTTTACTATTTTTATATATGTACTTTTATATATGAATTTTTAACTATTTATATGTCTTAATGTTTATTATATTGAGTGTTTATATTGCTTATAATTTTTTAATATTCTAATACATGCGTCTAAAAAAAATCTAAAAATTATTACATAAAAAATGCGCAAAGATTATTAAGATGAATCTATCAACTATAATTGTTTCAGGTCATGAAAACATCGTTTGCGTATTTAAATATACTCAGAATAGTAGCGACATAACAAAATCTAGATGTATATGACATAAAAGCCAGATAACAAGATATTCAAGTGAATAATCAATGTAATGATATAGCTGATTCTATGATATTAATAAGTATATTTTTTTCTTCTCAATAATGTCATTATGCTATATATCCCATTTTATGTTTTGTCTTATTAATAATACATTTTTATGTGTATAACAAACAAGATATAACTTTTAAGTCATCAGCTAAAGTGTAATATAAACTACCAAAAGACGTCACACTTTTGCCTAATATAATTTACATTAAGACTACTCATTAAATAAAAATAACTGCGAATTTGATTATCTTTGTTGACCAAGCTATCCCGTGAATTGTGTTCAGATGTCTCGTACAATTCATGTGATTTCGTGCAACTAGTAGCTATAAGTATCGATTATATTCTGTCTCAGCTGGATAGCGTACAAATTTGTTCTCTCTCCTCGCATGTCTGCGCAGGCGCTGGCATAACCACTTCGTTGAAAAATCAAGTAGTAGGATTATAGCCCGTACTATCAGTACCTGGCGCGTTGTCTATGAATCGACTATGAAGCGCGTTTCTAGCGAGATCATTGTGAACAATTACAAACGAGACAATGATTATAGTTTACAGTTAAATCGTTGGTTTTTGAAATCGATAGGCGCTTGGCCAGAAATACAAACAAATTCAATGATTAAGACTGTATTAATAAATATCTTGCGAATAATATGTCATTCATTAATAGCTTTTACCGTGATATCTGCTATATTATATATATTATTTGAAGAAAAGGATTTCCGTTTGAGACTCAAGGCTATTGGACCTACGAGTCATATTCTGATGGGTGGAATTAATTATTGCTCGCTCTTGCACCATAATAATCGGATACGTACGTCTATAGAGCATATGGAGACCGATTGGCGGATGGTGAAGAAAGAATATGATCGGGAATTAATGTTACGAAACGCAAGAGTGGGACGCGTTATAGCGGGCATTTGCGCGCTTATCCTGCAAGGTGGCGTTATTTGTTACAACATAGCGAGAGGAATGTCACGGATATCCGTGAAAATCGGCAACAAGACAATTGAAACAGGTCGTCTACCTTGTCCATCCTTCAACAAAATCGTAGACACCAGACTTAGTCCAGTATATGAGATCGTGCTCGCGTTGCAGTGTCTTTCGACCATCGTGGTAAATAACATCACGATCGGTGCCTGTGGTCTCGCCGCGGTTTTCGCGATGCATGCATCCGGTCAACTCAATGTCGTGATGTTACATCTCGAAGAACTCGTCACCGAGCGACAAGATCTCTTTCAGCTGAGACTGGCAAACATTGTGGAGCATCACCTGCGAGCCTTGAGGTAAAAACTAATTTTAAAAGATTATGTACAAATAAATTTTAATTCTCTATGAGAAATGATACGGTTGTATATTTTATAAACTTTGACTGATTCTTGAATAATCTTTAAAACTAATTTCTCGTGAAACGTAATTTTTGTCTGAAAAAAGTGCCAAAAAAAAGTAATATGTGGAAAAATTATCTAATATTTTTTTCTAAATATATCATATTTGCAGAATTGTAACTATCGCGGCTGTAAGATATTCGGATAAAAAAATTGTGTGTCTTTAACGTCGCGGCTGTTGCTGGATGTGTCGATTGCAGGTTTCTTTCACATTTGGAGGCAATTATGAGTGAGATATGTTTTGTGGAATTAATCGGGTGTACATTCAACTTGTGCATGTTAGGATATTACACCATTACGGTATGCTTAAAATTTAAGAAAGGTGAATATGTGACAGATTGTATATATCGTTACTACATCTATATTATAAATGCTGCTTACTTTGTATAACTTGTATATTCTTCCAGGAATGGCATGAAGAGAGTATAAACACTATAATAACATATATCATGGTGTTAACAGCAATGATGTTTAATATCTTCATATTTTGCTTCATTGGCGAACTCGTGTCGGATCAGGTACATAAAGTAATTGTGTTCCATTTCAAAAGCTTTTCTTATATGTTTATCTGCAATTCAAATATTATTCACACTTGGATTCATTATGTGATAGTGTAAAAAAGTTGGTGAAGTAGCTTATTTGACGGATTGGTATAAATTACCACATAAAATCATTCTTGGTCTTATTTTAATAATCTTGCGATCAAGAATTGTTACCAAAATCACGGCTGGAAAAATATTTCATATGTCTATCCAGACTTTCGGTGTTGTAAGTATTATGAAAATTATAAATATAACTTTTAATAAAATTAAAATTTAGTATATTTAGTATATTTTTTATTGCTAAAAATATTATTGCAAAAAGTAATATAAAACTTTATTTTAAATATAATGTTTAAAATAAAGTTATGCCATTTTATATTACTAATATGCATATGTATAAAACTTATTAAAATGCAAAATTAATTATTAAACATTTTAGGTAATTAAAACGTCGGTCGCATATTTAAATATGCTTCGAACTTTGACTATGTAAATGCTGTGAATGTAAATAGTAAAATATGAATATTTGTAATATTCTCTATTTAGATATATTAAAAAATATATAAAATTTTTCATATAGAAATTATGTGTATTTCATACGTAAACCTAATACAAACATATAAACTAATCCACACATATAAACATACAAGCACATATATGATAACGGATGCATTACGATAGAAATTAGAAAAAATTAATATGAGTATAAATGCCTCTATGCTTAGATTTTGTATTATATAGTAGAGGTGATGATGAGTACGCAGTAGAGTTAATGTCTCGATGTATAATAATAATTCAGTTAGCATCACTGTATGGGCTTTATCAGTGTAAGTTAAGTTATAGAAAATTCATTCTATTATTTGATCATGGTTGAGAATTAGAAGTAAAAATTAATATTTTATCGATTATTATTATAATTTTTTGTTTCTAGATTTTAAATGTATTTTAAATGTTTCATTGTGAATCAAGAACTTTTCTCACACATTTTACTATCAATTAAAGGATAATCCTTTTCTTGTCAATAAAATAGTAAATAATATTCTTTATTATATATTTCAGTTCTTTCTTTATATGATACGACTATCTATCAAGCAATATCAATCAAGTTGTAGTAATTACATTATCTAAAAGTACGTAATGCTTTAGAGGTAGAGAATGAATATGTATTCTTGCCTCCATATATATATATTATCCCAAAAATTTTCAGTCTTGCTCTGATGGATATTGTCAATGCACAATGGTATTGTCTTTACTTTAAAAGTATCTCTGTACTACTAAAGTAAATTAAATTTTATATATTTTATATAATTTTTATTAAAATCTTTATATTAAAAGTATTAATGGCTAATAAACATTCTTTTTACAATTAATCCTGTTGCTCGTAATCGAGCGTAATGACTTCTTTCATATGTATACCTGTGGTGCGCACGCTATATTGAACTATATGATTATACACATATGGGACCTATTTTTTAACGTCGATTCCGAACGTCAAAATTTTGTTAGAGAAGCGTTTTTGATAAAGATACTCTCAGTTGTTACTTCTTTTCGAGAGGAGATACAAATGTATGAAAATATTGTTGAGTTTATCAGAAATCGAATCTCGGGATCTCTAACATAGCAGACAAGTGCGCTGTCTGCTCGTGCTGCCACACTCGCTCTCTTCGTAATAAACATAAAATTTCAAATTTATCTGTACTATGAAAATTAAGTTTTTTTTAAAGTTTTTTGTAAAGTGATGTGATTGACATAACTAGAAATACAATCTTGTAGTACAAAAAATCGACGAAGTATCCTACATGACCGATTGGTATCGTCTGCTAGAAAAATATCGAACTATCCATTAGTACTTTTGATAGCGTAAATAAAACATCATTTATTAAATTGATTCATCAAACATATGACTTATGTGTCATTTTTCTAAATAGGTGATTAATATATCAGTTGCTTATTTGAACATATTACGTGCATTAACTATATAGACAACTCAAAATGTACAAGGAAAAAAAAGATATAGCTTACATAATTAAAAATATTTAGTTATAAGCAATATAGAAACATCATCCTAGTTTCTCTTTATATAATAAAATCTTTATATAATAGAAATGTATATAATTGATATGATTTGTTTAATTTGATGTGTCAATTACAATACTTAGCAGGCGCGATCTGGTTGTGACAACCAAAACTTAATTAGGAGATTATTTACTATAGATAAGTTATATATCTATAATTGCATCAACCGTGACATTATAAAGTATGATGTTAAAATAATAAAAATTAAATTATTAATAAGAATTAATTTCTTATTTAATCATGCTATAAATTAGGTTGCAATTTCGAAAAGCAAAAGTACCACCAAAGTGACCACACTTACAAAAATATGTATACGTGAAATGCCGTTATTGCTGCAATATAAATTAACTTAACTATTGTACTGTAGTTCAAGCAATCACATAAATAGTTGTTCCATATTTTACTATTTAATTTGGTTAGCATCACTAGATTCTGTGCAGACCAACCATATTGTTTTTCCTGTGTACAAATTATAACTACATTTCTGTAAGTGTACAATAAAAAATATGAAACTAGTAATTTTATAAAATTAATTAAGTATTCAGTACGGCATTAAAGAAAGAATAAGAATAAGAAATACATAGAGATTTAATAAATAAAAAGATGTGCGTGAACTTTGACATTTATTCTAAAATGTGATACTTCTTTCGTGTCTTATTTTACTAATTTTTTTTCTATTTAAATTCTAATAAATTTCAATTCTAATAAATTTCAAAGTATAGTCATTATATTTCAAAATATTAATTCATTTAATATACATATTCATACATATTTATACATATTCATTTAATTATCTAATTTTATGAAAATGTATATGTATGATTTCGTACATATGCAATATTTATATTCCAAAGAAAAATTTATAAAAGAAGAATGAGAATCGCGATCCTTACCGATTCTTCTCGCAAAACATACTCGTGAAAGAAGTTATATGCCTTACGTATCTAATTCACAATACAGTAAATATATCACACAAGGAAGAAGAAGAAAAAATCCTCTATTACCTTTCGTGGTTATCAGAATGACTATAAAATGCACCCCTCAACTTCATGACGTGGATCGCTCTTTCCTTGGAAGTTGAATGCGCAAGCGCCTGATATGACTACGTATTCTCGACTTTCGGTCCTTTCAGTACTACCTGAGCTTCCGTGCTTTAATGATGCGGAAATCATCCTGCACTCAGAATTCAAATCCAGTAGCGACCGTTTATGATCATGAGAAATACGCGAGGCTAAGTATTCAGCAGATCCGTTGGATAATGAAGTCAATTGGCATTTGGCCCAATTCACTCAAATCCTCTTCTTCGATAAAGAAATATGTGCGCGTGCTAATGAACATAATTTATCTCAGTATAATGGCTTTTCTCTTCATTCCGGGCGTCTTCTACGTCGTGCTCGAAGTCGAAGACATATACAATACCTTGAAGTTCATTGGGCCGTTATCCTTTTGCCTAATGACTATCATGAAGTACAGCTCGCTGGCCTTTTGCAGAAGAGATATCCGTGTATGTATCGAGCATATCAAAATCGATTGGAGGAATACGTGGTATCACGACGATCGCGCGATTATGACTAAAAACGCGGAATTCGGCCGTCGTCTCATAGTGATCAACGGGTTCTTCGCGTACAGCGGTGCCATATTCTTTCACATCGCCATGCCGATTAGCATGGGCAAGATTACAGAGAGTAATCTGACGTACCAACCATTGCCGTATCCGGTCTCAAGGATTATTGTCGATACGCGTCATAGTCCAATAAATGAGATTTTCTTTTGGACTCAGTTCGTGTCGGCTGTCGTTTCGCAAACCGCTGTGACCGCTACCTGTGGTTTGATTGCCGTTTTGGCAGTACACGCTTACAGTCGTCTGGAGGTTCTCATGCAATGGATTGTGCATTTAGTGGACGGGAGAGAGGACTTTTCTAATAACGTAGACGAGAGGCTGGCCATAATTGTGCGAGAACATGTGCGAATTTTATGGTAAGTCCGCTATTCAGAAAATAACAATTATCTCTTTTAAATGTGTTGCATATTCAATATCCTCATTATTTTAATTTCTCGTACATTTAAAAAATAAGTTGTAAACTGTTAATCATCTCTGGTCTACAATTTATCTACAATAATACTTGTGCAATAATGCTTTTCTTTTCACTATAATGCTAATCATTACGTTGTAATAACATTTTTTTTAAAACAAGAAAAATTTATTGTTTTGAAACACTCAAAAATGATTATATAAATTATATACTGTTTTCTTATTTGTAATATTATGATTAATTGATTGTTATACATATTTCCATTCACGTACGTGTATTATTTTGCAGTTTTATAGAGTTAACAGAAAAAATATTGCACAAGATATCTCTTGTGGAAGTTGTAGGAAATACGCTCAACATATGTTTCCTTGGATATTATACAATTACGGTACGTACATTGTGTAAAATATGTGGCAAAACCAATTATTCTGTAATAATATTGGAATACGGATGATGTATGCAAAATATGTTTTCGAAAATAGAAAATTTTAATTGCAGGAATGGGAAAACGGCTTTGCAATAACATACATTATTCTGCTTATGAGTTTTGTCTTCAATCTTTTCGTATTTTGTTATATAGGTGAACTTGTTGCCGAGCAGGTATGATTTGGATTACCGCCAAAATTAAAATAAAAAGTTTTATTATTGCAAATGCAAAAATAAATGTTTGAGTGTAATTCATTTAATCAATTAATGAATCAATCCTGTATATAGTGCAAGAGAGTTAGTGAGGTTTCATATATGATCGATTGGTATCGTCTATCAGAAAGGAAAGCTCTAGCTATTATACTAATGATTGCGATGTCCAATTCATCGGTTAAACTTACTGCTGGGAATATCATTGAGTTATCTATGATCAGTTTCGGTGATGTAAGTATTTACAAATTAATTATAAGTTTTATAGAATAAATTTTTAATTGCATGACTCATAAACGTTTATTAAACAGGTGATTAAGACATCGATTGCCTATTTAAATATGTTACGTACACTTACTACTTAAAAATTTTTCATAAATTACAGTACTGATGATTGATGTAAATTGTATTTGTTGCAAAATAAATAATAATATCAAACCAGTTAATTTTATAAAATACCAATATATCAATTAATCAATCTTTACATGAAAATAAAAGAAGAAATGAAGCTTCGATTTAATAAGTAAGATTTAATAAGTAAGATTTAATTAATAAGTAACAGATTTAATAAGTAAGAAGCATTAAATTAATACTAATTCAAGAATCTAATACGTCTTTTATACTTAGGTTTTTAAAATAATTTCTAGTTCACTTTGTGCGATGAATGTAAATATTTCTCTACTACAATTTCATAATTATTTAGAAAAAAACGGTTCATTAAAATAACAAATTTTAAAATGTTGATAAATTATTTCCCACATACAAACAAATATAAAAATGTATTTTATATATTTATAATAAACATAAATGTTAACTAAATTCATTTAATAAAATTCATTTAATAAAATTGCTTTTATTTTCTTTTTTTTTGTAAACATTTAATCTTAATATTGATTTTTTATTATTTTAATTGGGAGCGAATAACTATTCGTATTTTACTTATATTTTGTCTCAAGAGTACTCAAGAGTATATCATATAAAATAGAATTTTAAATAGAGATATTTAAAGCAAAAATTCAAGTAAGCATATGATGTGCTAGTATGCAGAACGAAAGACATCTTTTAATCTTCTAACGTAAAAAATTATATTTCGTGGATAAAAAATTTATCGTGTTTTCACATGACTTATAACTGACAGCATTCAATCATCTTCTTATTCGATCATCTTCTTCTCTTTATCTTTATTATCTCTATATCCTCTATCTTTATTACACATTATATTGAACTTTATATGCAACAAGTTATACTGTAAATATCGATTGTGTATAGTCAGCCGACACAGCTACGTTTTTTTCTGTCAAGAATAAGTCATATGTTCGCATATGTACTGCCGTATTTAAATTGCTATAGGCAGTAGTAAAGATCCTGTAATCAGAATTTGGCGAAAGCGGACACCATTTCTGATTGATTCTGTGATTTTGGTTCACTCGGTATTCTTCGGATAGCTCCGTACATTCTCGGAAAACGAGTGCGAAGGAAAGAAAGAGATAGATAACTATACAAGCAGATGAATAAGGCTATAAATGCTTTGAAGCATTTGATGGATCAATGAGAAAAAAGAATTTTACAAATTGATTTATCAAAAAATGCTTTAAAGCATTTGTAATATCATATTGACCATCCTAAAACCTGTGTCCAACCAAACCAAAGAGATTAGAAATCGTTCCGAGACCTTGGACAAAGAGAAAATTAATAAATTATAATTCAGCCAATTGATCAACTCAATTGGTTTCTTCAAGTATTGTCACGTATTGCCTATCACGCATTCTAATATTTTATACGTTCATACGAGAAAGTAACATCTATTATCTCTTTCTATCCGCCATTTTTGGTCTATTCACCAAACTTTGATTGTAGGATCTCTAGTACAGACTAATGATTGACACGCTCACTACAGATAAAGTACAGTGCGTTCTTTCGTACCAGTCTAAAAATATTTATATTTGAAATAATAATTTACAGCCTTCAACTAAATTGATGGATTTTAAAACCGGTAAATGTTTAGAGCTTGATGCTCAAGAAGATTTTATCGAAAATTCTGAAATTTATGAATTACTCCTCGATAACTCTCACTCTCTCTTTACGGTATATTCTTCTCGAAGAGAAGGATATCCGTTTAAAACTGTAGGTCATGGAATCTACAATTTACTGGCTTAAAGATGGTATAAATTATTGCTCGTATTTATGTTAAAAGGATACGTAAATTTATCGAACAAATGAAGATTGATTAGCGAATGGAAGAGATCACAAGGAGAGAGATTTTTTTTTATCATCATTAAGACAAGGAGTGCATTCGTTTCATGCATGATGCATCATTTACTCTTATTGTTCACCGAATGTTAAACAAGGATAAATGATGCATCATGCATGTGGTAACCATATTTTCTTTAAAAAAATGAAGGACAAATCTGAAAATTTTAGAGTTTTCTTCCTACATGTTTTCAAACCAGTTTAACTATCAAGAATCTGTGCATATAGAATTTTATTGCACTAATAATCAAATTGAGATAATGCGCAATTTTCTGATAATTTGAAACTGATTCGACTGTATTGGAACAAATCCTTGATCTGAAATAATAAAAAGTTCGAAAGAATAAAAAATGAAAGCAACTCTAGTTTGAATTTAATGTAAAAAATTAAGAAATATAATTAACAAAAACAAAGTGTATTTATATGTATAAAACTGTAAAATATTTTCCATAAAAATTTGTTCATTAATATAATATTATATACAAACATTGGAACGCTAGTTAGAAAAGAATTTCCCGTAATGTCAAAATAAAGGATAATATTGGAAAATAAAGGACAAAATTGAATTTTGAAGATACAAATAAATTTAAATGATAGCTATCTGAAATAAAAGACCTTTACAATAAAGGTATGGTCACCGTAATCATGCGTGAAACCATGGAATATTAAGATATGCCTTCCAATAAGCGACATAGTGCGATACAGTGACCTTTGTTTGGCAAACAACAAGGATGTAATGATCCATGATTGTATCACAGCGTGTCATTTGTGTCTCTTGTTGGAAGGCATACAAGAATAAGACTAAACTCAAATCCGATCACGAAAAAAATGAGTTCGAAACACGCTGTTGAAAACGCTGTATGGCAGAAATTTGAGCGCTCCTGTCGGAGAAAACTTAGAGGATTTGATAAATATTTTTCTTCCTATTTTTCTGTAATTCTGTACATTTGTATATTTTCATGCGTAGAATATATTTCTGAGAAGGAAAGTTGTCAAGATTCGTTTTTATTCTTTTTAATTTCAAAGTTTTTTGATCGATAAGTTAAAAAAACGATAATTTATGGCTATGCATATGTATGTGTATATGACCTATGACAGTCAATACTTCCAACTTTTCCCACAAGGCCATTATGGCACTAAAACCACATCGGCCTGATATTCCATGAGTTTTTCGATACCGTGTTTCGAGCCCATTTTCATAACTAAAATTTGGTCTTCTATCTCTTCGTGCATGAAATGGAATGCATCTATGATGAGACACACTAGAAGAAAATGCATTGTAGCAAGCATTTAAGGGAATTCTAAAGCGAAGCTCGAACTCTAACGAAGTCACCAGAAGTCGCTATTTTTCCAGCGCATCGACATATCTTTATGTATTATCACACCAATTTCTCACGAAACCTATGATACTCTCAGTCGCACATTCGTGTCAATTTTCGTATAACAAATTCGCGATATAGTTTAAATCTAATTCTAAGAATTCGACGTTGTTTGTCCGTGCAAACTATGTATTTGTGGATTACTCATTCGTAGGTACAGTTGCAAAACTTTCGTATAAAGTAAATGTTGAGACATTGATGTGGTATTATATAAAGGTTACGTTGCGTTTCACGCATGATGCGCATGCTGCATTATTTATCCTTGTCATTCCCGAATGTTAAATAAGAGTAAATGATGCATCATGCGCATCATGTGTGAAATAGAACGCAGCTAAAGACATGTCAATGCGCGGCGCGATCTCTGATGATTTCGGAGCTTCTCTTAAGCATTCATCATGCAAGGTGATATTTTTTTGTTACATTGTAACGAGGAGAAAATCACGTAATCAACAATGAAATAGTCGCAATAAGTTATTTATTATGTCCATTTTTAAATATGATTGTGGATTTGGATATCAAATTTAATCTCAGTATATGTGTATCCTGTTTACGCTTCAGTCTCTGTGTACGCTACAGCCTTTCATCCCTCATCATGAACAACACTATAGTGGTGCATACGGGTTGATCGTATTATTCGCGATACACATTCAATTGCAACACGATCTGACTTCTCAGCTCATGAATCAATGTTAATAAATAACCAAATTCAAATTGGCGGAGAAGGAATTATTAATTATATTATGCCCACTCGGGGGCATGACATTGACAACAATGTCAAAGGCAAGATCATTGGAGGATAATTCTCTATATTAAATAATTATCATGTTTTTTTTCTGTAATTTCTGTAAATGTAACATATTAGTACGACATTAAAGAAAGTATAAGAATAAGAATAAGAAATAAATACAGATTTAATAAATAAAAAGATGTGTGCATAAATTTTGACATTTATTCTACAATGTGATACTTCTTTCGTGTGTTATTTTTCTATTTTTTTATCGTTTACTATTTACAATTAAATTCTTTAATGAATTTCAAAATATGATCATTATATTTCAAAATATTAATAAATATGTATACATATTCATCTAATTATCTAAATTTATGAATATGTATATGTATGAATTTATACATATGCAATATTTTTATTCCAATGAAGAATTCATAAAAGAAGAATCGCGATGCTTACCGATTCTTCTCGCAAAACATACTCATGGAACAGGTTATGTTACGCACATAATTCACAGAACATAATAACCAATATATACAAGGAAGAGGAAGAAAAAATTCTCGTGGTTGTCAGTATAACTATAAAATGCACCCCTCAACTTCATGACATGGATCACTCTTTCCTTGGAAGTTAAACGCGCAAGCGCCTGACGTGACTATGTGTTCTCGACTTTCGGTCTTTTCAGTACTACCTGAGCTTCCGTGCTTTAATGATGCGGAAATCACCCTCTACTAAAAAAGTAAATTCAACGACCGTTTACGATCGCGAAAAAGACGCGCAAATAAATATACAGCAGATCCGTTGGTTACTAAAATCAATTGGCATTTGGCCCAATTCACTCAAATCCTCTTCTTCAATAAAGAAATATGTGCGCGTGTTAATGAACGTAATTTATCTCGGTATGGTGGCTTTTCTCTTCATTCCGTGCGTCTTTTACGTCGTGCTCGAAGTCAAAGATATATACAATATCTTAAAGTTCACCGGACCATTGTCCTTTGGCCTGATGGTTACTATGAAGTATAGCTCGCTGGCTCTTCATGGGAGAGATGTCCGTATATGTATCGAGCACATCAAGACTGATTGGAGGAATACGTGGTATCATGGTGATCGCGTGATTATGACTCGAAACGCGCAATTCGGCCGTCGCCTTATAATAATCAACGCGTTTATCGCGTATGGCGGTATTACGTTCTATCACATCGCCATGCCATTGAGCATGGGCAAGATCACAGAGAGAAATAGTAATCTGACGTACCAGCCATTGGTGTATCCGGTCGCAAGGATGATCGTCGACACACGTTATAGTCCAATTAATGAGATCTTCTTTTGGACTCAATTTGCATCGGGTGTCATTTCGCAAACTGTCGCGACCGCTGCCTGTAGTTTGACTGCCGTTTTGGCAGTACATGCTTACGGCCGTCTGGAAATTCTCATGCAGTGGATTTTGCATTTAGTGGACGGGAGAGAGGATTTTTCTAATAACGTGGACGAGAGGCTAGCCATAATTGTGCGACAACATGTGCGAATTTTGTAGTAAGTTCACTATTCAGGAAATAACAATCATCTTCTTCTATATTTGTTGCATATTCAAAATTCTCATTTTTATTTTTAATTTCCTATAATAACATTTGAAGAATATCGTGTTAAATTATTAATCATCTCATACTTTTCTTTTCGCTATAATACTATTATTATTATGTTTAGCAGCCTTTTTACATTCAGTCATCAGGTCAATTGTGGAAAAGAATGCAACACATACAAATAATAATTTTGAGATTTACAGATTACATAATGAATCTGAAATAGACAATTCAATTTTAATTTCGATCTACATGATCTCTGTTTACGAATATTCCTTTAAATCTTGCAATCAGTAGCATTAAAAAAAGGCATTTAATTACTTTAAAAACGAACCATTGAACGAATTTGTTGAAACTTTAAAATTTATTTTCTCTTCGATTTTCTTTACATTCAACAATAAAATTTACGAGCACCCTATAATTAAAATTCGGCACTCATGTGAGTTCCTCCTTATTTCTTGTCTGAACTTGTATTGCGAAATTTGGAAGAAAAGATTTTAAATTCTTTGAATTTTAATTCCATATTTTAACTCCAGATATGTAGATGACATTGTTTTGACCGCACCTAGTGATCAAGTTGATAACATATTGATCAATTTCAATAGCATCTACGAAAAAATTCAATTCACATTGGAAATCGAAAATAATAGATCTCTTAGTTTTTTATCTCCTTCTTAAACGCGAAAATAAAATTATTATTAATTATTAATTGGTACCACAAAAAAATTTTTTCAGATAGATATTTATTCTTCCTATCAAATCATCTCATTTCTCATAAAATTGACTCCATCTACAACGTTGTCACCAGAGCAATCCTTTTCTCACACTATCTTTCATCAAAAGAATTTTGAATTAGTGATCATTCTTTTAAATAATTGTTATCCTTTGGCGTTGATTTTCAACTACATCAATAATAGAATCAAATAATAATACATAAATTCAATTACAATTTTTCATAAGATAATGACGATTTAATCTCGAACACTAAAAATAATAATGTCAAAAAACTTTTTCTGGTACCATATATACCCAAAGTCTCTAACTCTGTCATTTCGTTTTTCAACAGGGCAATGTTCACGATTGGACATAGTTAATTAAATAAATTAAGCTCATTTATTAGAGTTCAAAAAAATAAATTAGACAAATTTCAGAATTGAAATGTCGTTTACAAGATCAATTGTGAGGATTGCTCTGCGCCTTACGTGGGACAGACGAAGAAACGATTGAAGACGCGTATGCACGAGCACAAAAGTAAGATGGGACTCATCTGTAAATATTCTGTTACTGAACACATATTAAATCACAATCATAAATTTGATTGGAAATCATGTATCAATTTTAAATACAGGATTCAATTATAAAAACGGATGATCTCAGAGATGTATCAAAAAACAGGGAAATGACTCACACAAAGATACAGAGACATGTCTTACAATAATTATTATTTATTAAAATACACGTCTAATGAAAATAAATAGGTTTCAATCTTGATCTCAGTCTATTAATGTTTATAACCAATCATTTTAACGTTTAACCAATTCAAACGTTTTTATTGTAATTGATCTCCTGGTTTATATGTAAATCTTAACTGTTCCAATTAATCTTGTTTTAACATTTGACAATTAATTTAATAATGACATAATTCTATTTGACCTCTTTCATATAGATCTTAATTCCATTTCAATTACTTATTGATAACATTTTAATAATACGATATTGTATCATTATTTTATATAAAACAATTTAGATAACATATCTGCATGTCAATTTTAGCAATGAATATTATCCAAAATAATTTCACCATTATGCACTCACATTATGAAACAAGAATTCAAGATTTAAGGAAATATCTTATCCGTTGCAACTATTTGAAATGTACCATCACAACGAATTATACGAAATGTCAATCTTTTGATATCGATTCTTTATTCAATTATTGCTGAAGAAGGATTTTGTTTTGAAACGTACAATTTTATATGTCATTACTTAATGTTCTTTGTTTAATAAATTTATGATATACAATTTCTAATCTCAATTGGTTCGATTATAGATCATTTTTTTATGGATTTACTATCATTATGATTGTAGCAACATTTTTTAAAAACAAGAAAAGCTTATTGATAACTCGCACAAAAATTATCATAAGAATTATATACTGCTTTCTTATTTGTAATTTCATGATTAATTGATTGTTATATTTCCAAGCATACGTGTATTATTTTGCAGTTTTATTAAGTTAACAGAAAAAGTATTACGCCAGATATCTCTTGTGGAAGTTGTAGGATGTACGTTGAACATATGTTTCACTGGATATTACACAATTATGGTAGGCACATCGTACAAAATGTATGGTAAAATTCACTATTCTGCAATAATATTAGAATACGGTTGATGTATGCAAAATATGTTTCCGAAAATAAAATATATTAATTACAGGAATGGGATAACGACTTTGCAATATATATAACATACATTGTTCTGTTTATGAATTTCACCTTCAATCTTTTCGTATTTTGTTATATAGGTGAACTTGTTGCCGAGCAGGTACCATTTCGTACCGCCAAAAATTAAAATAAAAATTTTGTCTGCTACTAAAGCAAAATACATATGTATATATTTAATAAAATTAATTAATTTCTTCAGGCTCAAACGAAATAAATCAATGTTGAATTTATTAAATGTATCAATGTTGAATCATGTCAATGATTCAACATTGATACATTTAATAAATTAATAAATCAATCCTGTACGTAGAGCAAGAGGGTTAGTGAAATATCATACATGATCGATTGGCATCGTCTACCAGGAAGGAAAGCTCTGGCTGTTATACTAATGATTGCGATGTCCAATTCATCAGTTAAACTTACTGCTGGGAATATCATTGAGTTATCTATGATCAGTTTTGGTGATGTAAGTATTTATATAAATTAATTGTAAGTTTTATAGAATAAATTTTTAATTGCATGACTTATAAATGTTTATTAAACAGGTAATTAAGACATCGGTTGCCTATTTAAATATGTTACGTACACTTACTACTTAAAAATTTTTTATGGTATTAAATTATAATACTGATAATTGATATAAATTGTATTTGTTGCAAAATAAATAATAATATCAAATTAGCAATATACAATGTAGAAAAAGAAACAATAATTAGAACAAAACAATAAATTTATTAAAATAAAAAAATAAAAAATGTTGATAAATTATTTCTCATATACATATAAATTATATAATGTATTTTACATATTTTATATATTTATAATAAACATAAATGTTGGCCGAAATTTATTTAACAAAATCACTCTTATTTTCTTATTTTTTTTTAATATTCTTATTAATAATCTTATTTCTTAATTAATATTCTTATTAATAATAAAAAATAATAATAATTTCTTATTAATAATCATAATATTAATTTCCTATTAATATTTTAATTTGAAGCGATTTTAATAATTATTTGTATTTTGCTTATATTTCTCAAGAGTATATAAAGTAGAGTTTTTAGTAAAGATATTTAAAGCGAAAATTCAAGTAAAACATACACGATGTGTCAGTAGGCAGAACAGATATATCTTTTATGTATGGAACTTTTATTTCACAATTAATTAAAAATTAAACGTGTTTTCACGTAACGTGACTTATAACTGATACCACTTATTCGATCATTTCCTATCTTCCTGACATATATATTATTATATCTTTCTTACACATATTATATTGAACTTTATATGCAACAAGTTATACTGTAAATATCGATTATGCACAATCAGCCGACACAGCAACATACTTTCTCTCAAGAATATGTTCGCACACGTACTGCCGTAACTACTTGATTTGCTGTGGGCAGTAGTAAAGACTACTGATTGACATACTCATGCACCGCAGATATAATATAATGCGTTCCTGTACCCAAAATAGATATTTACAGATAAAGTAATAATTTAGAGTCTTCAACTAAATTGTTGAATCTTAAAACCAGTAGATGTTTAGATATTGATGATCGAAATTTTGTCGAAAACTTTGAAATTAACGAATCACTCCTTGATAATTCTCACTGTGATACTCTTAATACGATACATTTTTCTCGAATAAAAGGATTCGTTTAAAGCTGTAGGTCGTGAAACCTACAAGTCACTGATTTAAGGACAATATACATTATTGCTCGTATTTTTGTGTTAAAAGGATCAGATACGTAAATTTATTGAACATATGAAGATTGATTGGCGAAAGGAAGAGATCGCGAGAAGAAAACATTAAGACATGATGAGACATGCTAAAGAAAGATCGTTTGAGAAGATTCTAAACCAACAGGAAATTATCGACAATTGCGGGTTGCCAATTTCTCCGAATTGAATTTATATCTCCAAATCCTTTTATACAATAAAAATACGCATAAAATAAACATCGTCCTCATTAAATGTGACGAAAAAAATCGAGGAAAAAATTAAAGGTTCAATTTATTTCAGCTCTCACAGCTGTCATCTCAGATAAAAATTTCCTTAATGCAGAAATTCTGTAGGTCGTACGTACCAAATGATATACCTTCCCCGGAAGCGTATGACATACATGAACAATCCTGAGTTTGCGAAATTGTGATCAGAGAACAAACAAAAAAGATTTTTCAAAATTGAAATCGTATTTTTTGTATAACAATATATATAATACAATATTATATAACATAATATATTATATATATAATATATTTTTATTAACTTTTTTCCTTTTTTACAGATTCGAAAATCCTTTTCCACAATTAAAATATACACATTAATACGTATATGTAAGATGGAATTTATTCCGAGAATGACAAAAAATTTCGAAATTGAAATCTTAAAAAAAATTTTTTATCGTTCTTGATATAAACTTCACTTCGCAGACACATATTAATGCGTATATACTTTAATCCTGAAAAAAGATTTTCGAATCTGTGAAAAAGAAAAAAATATTTGTTATACAAAAATTATATGATTTAGTTGGTAATACAGACGACTTTAGGATCCTATTGAGGAGAAGTCACCAGGGATCGCTGTTTTTCCAACGCAACGATATGTTTTTATACAATAAAACTTTTGTATTAAGGAAACATCTACGTCAGATGACAGCTCTACACATTGAAAAAAAATGTAAATTTTTAACTTCTTTTTCCGATTTTATTATAAAACTTATTACAGCACTTCCAAATTTTGCGTCTACTTTAATCCCTGTAAATGAATTTTTGATTCTGTTCAGTAAATTCGGAGATTTATATCTATTTGCGAAATCTCAATGATTTGACCATTCCAGCATCCCTTTAAGCGAAATAGCTTTCGTGGAAATTGGAAGCTATACGATAAACATATATTTGTGTGGATATTATGTTATGATGTTACGCATATTGTGTAACAAATACGTGTCGCAAAATGTATATTTTTTTTAAATAAAATTATAAATTATTACATTACAATCAAAATCTTTAGCAATATGTATAACGTGTTTTCATATATAAGAATGTTTTCGTTAAAGGAAAGATAAAACTAGTATTATATATTAATTTATATTTTTCTTGTTCCTTATACAATGTCTATATATTGGGTGTGGGAAAAAGTTCGTGGCGTTTTTCCCGCTAGATGGCATTAAATGTTCAGCAGTCAGCACTATTAATCGCATCGGCAACACTAGACGTGCGTTTAAAAAGTGACATTTTAACCTTTGTTTTGAGCCGAAAAAGATTGAAATCGGTGGATGAAAAATTATTTTATTTTGAAAATGAAAATAAATAAGGAAAAAATTCGCTATATTTTGCAGTATCACTATGATAAAGGCAAGAATGCTGCACAGGCTTGTGAAAAAATTTACGCTGAAGATACTATTTACGATGAAGATACTCTATCAAAATCAGCAGTACGGAAATCGCTCGCTTTCGTGCTGGGAATTTCGATGTGAAAGATGAACCTCGCTCCAATCCAATTGGTCGTCAACCAATCACTGAAAGTCCGATGAAATCATGGTAAAAGTCGAGCGTGATAAGCACTGTGGAGATTGCTAGGGAACTAGGCATCGACCACAAAACAGTTTTAAATCATTTACACAAAGCTGGATAGAAAAAGAAGCTCGATGTTTGGGTTCCTCACGAGTTGAATGTTAGGAACATGATGGACTGAACATTTGTTATATACGCTACTGAAACGGAATGAAATTGAGCCATTTCTGAAGAGAATGATAACTGGTGATAAAAAATGGATCACCTACGACAAACCAACTAGAAAAAGATCATGGATAAAGAAAGGAGAGAAGGCGCAAGCAATCGTAAAACCTGGATTGACGAGGAAGAAGGTGATGTTGTGTGTGTGGTGGGACTGGAAGGGAATCGTTCACTATGAGCTGTTATCGTCCAATCAAACAATTAATTCCGAACTCTATTGTGAACAACTGCAGAGATTACATCAAGCAATTGAGAGGAAGCGGCTAGAATTAATAGGAAAGATCTTCCATCACGACAACGCTCGACCATTTTTGATGACAAAAATTGCGAGAACTTGGAAAGTTTTAATACATCCACCATATAACCCTGACATAGCACCCTCAAACTATCATTTGTTTAGGTCTCTGCAGAACTCTCTTAATGATGTAAAACTAGCTTCAAAAGAGGCCTGTGAAAATCACTTGAAGCAGTTTTTCGATCAGAAACCACAGAAGTTCTATCGCGATAGAATTATGGCTCTGTCCCAAAAATGACAAAATATTATAGAAAATAATGAAGCATATTTGATTTAAATAAATTGATTTCAATATTCTAAGAAAAACACTTTAATTTTATTAAAAAATCGCCACGACTTTTTCCCATACCCAATATTTTTTGTTATATTGGTCAGTTCATTACTCAACAGGTTTTATCCTTACTTTGAAAGCATATCTGCACTACCAATGTAAAATTTTATAAATTTCTTTATATTAAACATATTAATATTCTCATAATGGCTAAACATTACAAAATTTCAAATTTATCGGCACTTCAAAAATTAAGTTTTTTTTTTATGTGAGAGTAAATACGATTGACATAATGAGGAAACACAATCTCGCAGTGCAAAAAGATTGACAAAGTATCCTATATGAACGATTGGTATCGTCTATCTGCCAGAAAAAAAGGATGTCTTGCTCTCATTCTGATAAATGCTATATCAAATTCGTTTATTCAACCGTTGTCAATATCAAATTGTCCATCAGTACTTTTGATAGAGTAAATGAAACATTAATTAAATTGATTCACGAATCATATTTATGCAATTTCCTAAATAGGTGATTTACACATAAATTGCTTATTTGAACATGTCACGTGTATTAACTATGTTGACACTCAAAATGTACAAATTATAGCTACATTTTTGTAACATATAATGAAAAATCTAGAACTAGTAATTTTTTAAATCAATTAATTATTTAGTATGATATTAAAGAAAGAATAAGAATAAGAAATACAGATTTAATAAATAAAAAGATGCATGAACATTTGACACTTATTCTAAAATGTGATACTTCTTATTTTTGTAACTTTTTTCTCACACTATTTACAATTAAATTCTCTAAATGGATTTCAAAGTATCATTTTATTTTAAAATATTGATTCATTTAATACGTATGTATTCATGTAATTATATAATTTTATATATATGTATATGTATATATAATCTAGTACATATGCAATATTTTTACTTTAAACAAAAATTTATGAAAGAAGAATGAGAATCATGATCCTTACTCTCGCAAAACATACTCGTGGAAGAAGATATGTCTTACGGGAAATTAAAAATAAAAATGTAATGAAAATTTTGAATATGCAATATGTATAAAAGAAGATAATTGTTATTTCCTGAATAGCGGATTTACAATTAGTACAAAATTCGCACATGTTCTTGCATAATTATGGCCAGCCGCTCCACGTTATTAGAAAAATTTTCTTTCCCGTCCACTAAATGCACAATCCACTGCATGAGAACACATAATTCACGAAATAGTATACAAGGAAGAAGAAGAAAAAAATTTCCTATGCTTCATTGTCAATATGACTATAAAATGCACCCTTTAACTTCATGACGTGATTGATCGCTTTTTCCTAGGAAGTTGAGCGCGCAAGCGCTTAACGTGAGTACGTGTCCTCGACTTTCAGTTTCCTTTCAGTACTACCTGAGCTTCCGTGCTTTAACGATGCAAAAATCATCCTTTACTCAGAAATCAAATCTGGTAGTGACCGGATATGATCATGAGAAATACGCGCAGATAAGTATTAAGCAGATCCGTTGGTTACTGAAGTCACTTGGCATTTGGCCCAATTCACTCAAATCCTCTTCTTTGATAAAGAAATATGTGCGCGTATTAATGAACATAATTTATCTCGGTATAATGGCTTTTCTCTTCATTCCGTGCGTCTTCTATGTCGTGCTCGAAGTCCAAGATACATACAATACCTTAAAGTTCGCCGGACCATTATCCTTTGGCCTAATGGTTATCATGAAATACTGCTCGCTAGCCCTTCATGGGAGAGATATTTGTGTATGTATCGAGCATATCAAAATCGATTGGAGGAATACGTGGTATCACGACGATCGCGCGATTATGACTAAAAACGCAAAATTCAGCCGTCGTCTTGTAATGATCAACGCGTTCTTAACGTACAGCGGTGCCATATTCTATCTTATCGCCATGCCGATTGGCATGGGCAAGATTACAGACAAAAATAGTAATCTGACGTACCAGCCTCTGGTGTATCCGGTCGCTAGGATTATCGTTGACACGCGTCACAGTCCAATTAATGAGATTTTCTTTTGGACTCAATTCGCATCAGGTATCATTTCGCAAACCGTCGCGGCCGCTGCTTGTAGTTTGACTGCCGTTTTGGCAGTACACGCTTACAGTCGTCTGGAGGTTCTCATGCAATGGATTGTGCATTTAGTGGACGGGAGAGAGGACTTTTCTAATAATGTGGACGATAGGCTGGCCATAATTATGCAAGAACATGTGCGAATTTTGTAGTAAGTCCGCTATTCAAGAAATAAGAATTACCTTCTTTTACACGTGTTGCATATTCAAAATTCTCATTCCATTTTAATTTTTAATTTCCCGTAATAACATTTGAAGAATATTGTGTTAAACTATTATTCATCTCATTTGTTTTTCGCTAGAACACTATCATTACGATTGTAATATTTTTTTAGAAACAAGAAAAGTTTATTGATAAAATCATTCGCACAAAAATGATCGCATAAAAATTATACTGTTTTCTTATTTGTAATTTTCTGATTAATTGATTATTGTATTTTCAACCACATGTGTATTATTTTGCAGTTTTATAAAATTAACAGAAAAAGTATTGCACCAGATATCTCTTGTGGAAGTTGTAGGATGTACATTTAACATATGTTTCCTTGGATATTACACAATTATGGTAGGCACATGGTGCAAAATATGTGGCAAAACTCACTCTTCTGCAATAATATTAGAATACCGATGATAAAAAATATGTTTCCGAAAATAGAAAATTTTAATTGCAGGAATGGGAAGGCGGCTTTGCAATAACATATATTATTCTGCTTATGAATTTCGTCTTCAATCTTTTCGTATTTTGTTATATAGGTGAACTTGTTGCCGAGCAGGTACGATTTCGTACCTCCAAAAATTAAAACAGAAGTTTTTTCTGCTTCTAACGCAAAATACATATGTATAATACATTTAATAAAATTAATCAATTTCTTCAGGCTCAAACGAAATAAATCAATGTTGAATCATTGGCATGATTCAACATTGATACATTTAATAAATTAATAAATCAATCCTATACATAGTGCAAGAGTGTTAGTGAAACATCATACATGATCAATTGGCATCGTCTACCAGGAAGGAAAGCTCTGGCTATTGTACTAATGATTGCGATGTCCAATTCATCAATTAAACTTACTGCTGGGAATATCATTGAGTTATCTATGAGCAGTTTCGGTGATGTAAGTATTTATATAAATTAAATATAAGTTTTATCGAATAAATTTTTAATTGCATGACTTATAAACATTTATTAAACAGGTGATGAAGACATCAGTTGCCTATTTAAATATGTTGCGTACACTAACTACTTAAAAATTTTTCATGGTGTTAATTTATAATACTGATGATTGATAAATTATATTGCAAAATGAATAATAATATCAAATTAGCAATACAATAATTTAGAAAAAAACAATAATTACAACAAAACAATAAATCCATTAAAATAAAAAATAATTTTAAATGTTGATAAATTATTTCTGATATACAGAATATAATGTATTTCACATTTATATTTTATATATTATATATTTATATTAAACATAAATGTTAGCTAAAATTCACTTAACAAAATCCCTCTTATTTTCTTATTTTTTTTATTTTTAATATCTTAATAATCTTAATATTAATTTCCTATTAATATCTTAATTTGAAGTGTAATTATTTGTATTTTACTTATATTGTCTCAAGAGTACATCAGATAAAATGAAGTTTTTAGGAGAGATATTTAAAACAAAAATTCAAGTAAAGTGATGTGCAGAACAAAAGTACAGCTTCTAATGTATGGAATTATATTTCACAAATTAAAAATTCAATGTGTTTTTATGTGATTTATAACTGACACCATTTATTCAGTCATTTCCTATCTTTCTTACACATTATATTGAACTTTATATGCAACAAGTTATACTGTAAATATCGATTGTGCACGGTTAGCTGACACAGCAACATACCTTCTCTCAGGAATAAGTCATATATTCGCACACATGCTGCCATAACTACTTGACTTGCCATAGGCAGTGATAAAGACTAGTGATTGCGTTCACCGCGGATAAAGTACAATGCGTTCTTTCGGTACCCGTTCATAGGTAAAGTACAATGCGTTCTTTCGGTACCCGGTTCACGTTTACAGGTGAAATAATAATTTATAATCTTCAACTAAATTGTTCTATCTTGAAACTAGTAGATATTTAGAGTTTGATCGAAAAGATTTTATCAAAAAAAATTAACGAGTCTCTAAAATTAACGAGTCGCTCTTTGATAATTCTCACAATAATATTCTCTATATGATACATTCTTCTCGAAGAGAAAGATGTCCATTTAAAACTGTAGGCTATGGAATCTATAAATCACCGGGTTATTAAGGTGATATAAATTATTGCTCGTATTTATGTTAAAAGGGTCAGATATAAATTTATTGAACATATGGAGATTGATTAGCAAAAGGAAAAGATCGTGAGGAAAGAGCATTAAGACATAATGAGACACGCTAGAGAAAGACGCATTATAGCAAGTATTTAAGGGGAGCCTAAAGCGAAGCTCGAACTTCGACAAGTCATCAGAGATCGATTTTTCTAGCCCATCGACATGTCTTTATATATCACACCAAATTTCACGTAACCTACAAGCAGTCGCACTTTTGCATCAATTTTCATGTAACATATTCATCGCGATAAAGCATCTAAGTTTAGTAGTAATTCTAAGAACTTGACGTTATTTGTTCGTGCAAATTACGTGTTTGTGAATTTTGTAAATACAAGATTGCAAAATTTTCGTATCAAATAAATGTTGTTATGACTTGACTACTTGAGATGCCATGTTATACTAAAAAATGGTAAAAAATATATCAATTTCGAAATTTTTAATCGTTCTCAGCATACAACTCATCTCCACTTTATGAACACATATGCGTATCCTTTAATCCTGGGCAAGTATTTTCTGTGAAAGAGAAAGAGACTATATATTTGTTATATAAAAATTATATGATTTAGTCGATACAGATGGCTTTCTTATGTATTTATCATGCAAGATGGTATTTTTTTGTTACAATGTAACAAGAGAAATATCACCGATACGTGGTAATCGGCAATGAAACGTAATAAGTCATTTAGTTTATTCTTCAATGATCGTGGACACAAAGGACTCCGCATGTTTCTTATAAATTTTGGTTCTTGGTCAAATCTTCTCATATTTTGGGAAATTGTAGTTCCAGGTGTCCTGAATTAAAAATCATTTTTAGTCACAACTGAGATCGCGAAGCGAAATGCAATTATGACAGCCTTATTTCGCATGTTATAAGATTCATCTAGGTATTTTTTTAAGCTGTAGGATCGAAATTGTTTATAGTGCCCTATATCCGAAATAATAGAATTAACAAAGTTTGAACAGTTATATCTCGAAAACTGTTAATTTTAGGAGATACGCCTATTGACACTTTAATCAGGACACCTGGAGGAACTACAATATCCCAAAATATAAGAAGATTTAACCGAGAATAAAAATCCATAAGAAACGTGCAGAGTCTTTTAACCTCAGTATCCTGTAATCCTGTTTATGCTTCAGTGTTTACACTGTAGCCTTTCGTCTCTCATCATGAACACCATAGATGAGTACGGTTTGATCATATTTTCGTGATACACGCACGCAATTTAGTAATGTTGCGGCTTATAGAATTGGTTAAGAATTTAAGAAACAAGAAAAAATGTCAGAGAAACCTGGCGAATTTGAGCGTTATCTGCAAACATTAAGGCAAGATTAAAGTATGATTTATTATTATAAACACCACTTTTAAACATTGCACTACTTTTAAACATTTCTAAGGAAATTATCGAATATATAAATAATTATTAACTTGAATTTATTTAAAATTAGTATATTATAAATTAGTATAATATTAGTATATTATAAAGTTTAAATTAAAACTTTAACCATGTAAAGATAGCATGATATGAGTAAATATACATAATAAATATTTTACATAAAATTATTATACTTTGTATTATACACATAAAAGTTATGCATAATGTGCATTTTAATAATAGATTTTTGTAATATTACTTAGCAATCTTTTCATTTGTGTGTTTTATGGATTTTTAATTAGTACTTAAAAAATATGTGATAGAAAAAATTAATTTTATGAATTTTACAAGTATAATGCAAGTTAAATAATTTATGATTCTATACGCTTACTTACGAAGCAAAATATGTACTGCACACGTCACAATTTGCATATTATCTACATATCCTTACTTGCAACTGACGGTGCAACAAGTAGCGGTTATCGATTAGCACAATGGTCCGCCTCTTGCACGTAACTCTGAATGAAGACCTGCGCAATCGTAACTTCTATTGAGAAACGGGATAATACGGAGAAAATGGTTAGTATTTTGCGCGCTTTCAAAGAATGATCATGACGATCGCATCTGATAAACCACCATCGGTTTTGTATCGCCATAATGAACATCACGATTATAGTCTTCAATTGAATCGTTGGTTTCTAAAACCAATTGGCGCCTGGCCAGAATCGCGTGTTACCACAATTAGCGAAAGACTCCTATTGAAAATTATCCAAATAATATGCTACGCCCTCATAGCTTTCACGGTTATTCCTAGCATGATGTACTTCTATCTTGAGGAACAGGATCTTGATACTAAGATGAGATTAGTAGGTCCTGTAAGCCACTGGGTTATGAGCTCATTAAATTATAGTTCTCTGCTGTGGCGCGGCAAAGACATACGTTGCTGCATTCAGCACATGGAGAACGATTGGTGCATCGTGCACAGAAATGTGGATCGCGGAGCGATGCTAAGATATGCCAAATTTGGCCGATCTATGGCCGCATTTTGCGCAGTTTTTCTGCACTGCGGTGTGTTCTCATACAGTGTAGTGAACAGTTTAACGCCGATAATCATCGTAGTCGGCAATGAGACTGTCTCGACGCGACGATTGCCTTGTCCGTTTTACAGCAAATTACTAGATATCAGCCATGATCCGATGAATGAGATCGTGTTAATGATACAATTCCTGTCAGGTTTCATAGCTAATTCTGTCACGGTCAGTGCTTGCAGTCTTGCTGGGGTTTTCGCAATGCATGTATGTGGTCAATTCGCCGTGCTCTACACATGGTTGAATGAATTGACAAACGAGGAAAAACGAACCACCAAGAATAAATTGGCAAACATAGTCGAGCATCATCTACGTGTATTAAAGTAAGGTATCGCTAATCCAATTATAATAAGGCATTTGTAACAATTACAATATCAAATATAAATAAATCTTAAAATTTGAGAAAATTATGGTATTTTTAGTTTTATATCACGCTTTGAAAAAATTATGAATCAAATATGCATGGTGCAATTAGTTGGATGCACCATGAATTTGTGCTTGCTTGGTTACTGTTCGATTAAGGTATAATAAAAATATAATTAATAAACATTTTTTTTTAATATAAATGCATATACCTTTTTAAAGACGTACTCTTTTTTTTAGAAAAATATTTTTGTTTCTTTTTATGATATTTTGTTTTATAATTTCAGGAATGGGATGAAAAAAACACGAAGACTATAACAACATATGGCATTCTTTTCGTATCTATGTCTTTTAATATCTTTATATTTTGTTATATCGGTGAAATAATCACGGAGCAGGTAACGCGTGCAAGTGAACCACAAAACTGCTTGTGTTTTGGAATATAGTAAAAATATTTAAAATATTACTGATTCATTATTCTGCACAAAAATAGTCTCGTTGTATTTAGTATAAAATTACTGCAGTGTAGAAAAGTTGGTGAAATGGCTTACTTTATCAACTGGTACTATTTACCTCATAAAACTACCCTCGATATAATGCTGATAATATCGAGATCCCGTGTTATAATTAAAATTACTGCTGGAAAATTGATTCATCTCTCATTAATGACATTTGGTGATGTAAGTATAGATTTCTGAACATCAAACATTTTTATGATAAAAAATGAGGCTCTGTTATCTTCAATACCTATCCTTCATCGTGTTTTTACATAGCACGTATTATAAATATTTATCAATTTTTTGTTTTATAAAAAAATTTAACGTAACAAAAAAAGAAAGATTATATTGGAAAAAATCTCTCATAAAATTTAATTTATTTTATTTGTTGTTTCTTTCTAGATAATTAAAACTTCTGTAGCATATCTAAATATACTTCGTACCGTAATGTAATATATATATGTGAAAATACTAAATAGGTGTCACTTAAATAGATATGCAATAGGAGACTATTCTTATAATTCGAAGCTTTGAGCAATGCCACTTTTCTTATCAATAATAATGTAATCTTTATGAAATCGTCGAATCATAGTATATAAAGAATTAAAGTATGTATGTATAAAGAATATGATACATATAAAATATAAATAGAAATACTCACTTGCTACATTTTCAAAGTTCATAAAATATTAAAATTGCTATTTTGTGCTCTTTTCCTTTTAATACAATATACTTTGCGAATGCATCAGAAAGCGACGTCGGGAGGGGACGAACAAAGCAACAAGTTGCACTATCGATCAGCATGAAATTCCGAAATTTCCTCGCTCGCAACTATTTCTGCTCGTGAAGTATCAATTAAAAAATTGCATTATATGTCGCGTTTGATCGATACAGAGCACTTTGTTTGATTTTGTTTGATTCGCCGAGTTAACGTATAGAATGTATTCGCAATGATGTTATTGAAGCGACGAGTCCGACGACACTGGTCAATCGATCAAAACATTTGTGGTGGATTCTTCTTTTCTCGCGCAGACGCTACAGCGACTAGGAAGCCAGTCTTTAACAGTCGATTAGTAACTGTCGTGCCGTCGTATTGCTATTGACTCCTAGTCAATAGCTGTGCTTTCACGTTGCCATCATGTGTCGGTCAATGATTAAAGATCTTCACGATCACAGTGTGCAGTTGAATCGGTGGTTTTTAAAGCCAATAGGCGCGTGGCCGCAAGAACTCACGACTTCTAGCAGCGAGAAAGCTGTGTCTCGAATTTTGATATTCATCTGTTACTTCCTGATAGCTTTCACCGTGATACCATGCGCATTAAATATCTTTTTTGAAGAGAAAGATGTTGAATTAAAACTAAGAGCAGCTGGTCCGCTGAGCCACTGGTTCATGGGCGGATTGAATTATTGCTCTTTATTGCTGCACAGCGCTGACATACATAAGTGCATGCAACACATGGAAATGGATTGGCGGATTATGAAGCAATCGCGGGATCGCGAGATTATGGCAAGAAATGCGAAGCTGGGCCGATTCGTGGCGGGTTTCTGCGCAATATGTATGCACGGCGGCGTGTTTTTTTACAACATCGTATCCGGTATGACGACAGTGATGGTGTCGATCGGCAACAACCAAAGCATCTCGATGCTCCAATTACCTTGTGCCTTTTACAACAAATTAATAGATACCAGATACAGCCCGGCAAATGAGATTGTTCTTATAACACAGATGCTGTCAGGTTTCATAGTGAACTCCACCACTGTCAGTGCTTGCAGTTTAGCTGCGGTTTTCGCTATACATGCGTGTGGTCAACTCGATATTTTAATCTTACGTCTAGGCAAGCTCATCGAAGGTGAAGATGCGGAAAAAAATGAACCGGTCCAGAGGAGGCTGGCCAATATTGTGGATCACCATCTACGTGTTCTGAGGTAGTATTAGATATCAATATTAGACAATAAAATATAATTTTAAAAAATCTACGTATATGTATATATATGTACACATATAAACATGTTTTTTTATGTAAAAAAAACTATTTCAAAAAATTAATCTCTACTCAATTTAATATTTAATAATACTTACATAAATGGTTAAATCATAATTTTGTATCTCATTTGATTTTCTTTTAATTTGCGTGCTATTAATATTCTTTCTTTTGAATAAAAATTTTTATTATAAAGTTTGTTCAAATTTTATCATATTATATGTATAATATATGCCAACTTACAAATTAATATTTAACAAAAATTAATATTTAACAAAAATTTTTTTGAGATTTATCAAAGTTTTTTTACTGATTGTATTAATTATTTTTGACTTTAGATTTATAGGGAGTATCGAAGACGTTATGCATCAAATATGTCTGGTAGAATTACTTGGATGCACATTTAACTTATGTATGCTTGGATATTACTCCATTACGGTATGCTAATCATCTTAAAAGGTGAATATAGTAGAAAGGTAGTTGAAATTAATTTAATAAGACTTTCGTAACATCAAAAAAATTTATATCTCAAGAAACTTATCTTTACATTATGATTCTTTCAGTGGTGGAATAAGATTGATAGAAAGGGCATAATGGCGTACATTATCGTGTATATATCCATGAGTTTTAATATTTTTATATTTTGCTACATAGGTGAAATTTTAACGCAACAGGTAAAAAAACACGATATTACTGGCGCAAAATTAATAAGTTAATACATTTGCATATTTAATGATGCAATGTTTATTATTAGTGTAAAAAAGTTGGCGAAATAGCATATATGACTGACTGGTATCATTTACCTCATAAAACAGCTATGAGTTTGATCCTAATTATATCAAGATCGAGTGTCGTAATCAAAATAACTGCTGGAAAAATGGTTCAACTTTCTCTCGTAACTTTTAGTGACGTGAGTATCTTTTTTTCATTTCTCTTTAAATTTTTTAGATCACTTTCGTCATTTTAGGTTATCAAAACATCTCTCGTTTACCTAAATATGTTACGAACTGTTACAACGTGAATCTGTATGTGATCTAGAAGAATCTCAATATTTGTTTACTTGTATAGTATTTTTAAATAAAGACACTTAAATAACAAATTTATATATTAAAAAATATTATATTTAATTATTATTAATTTACGTATAAAGTTATACTTATAGTAGTCTCATATAAGATCACGATAATACGGTTCCTCTGCAATGCAGATGAAATCACAATACGCAATTTGAAGTAACTTTCCATATTTATTTTTTTAATATAATATTGTAATATCACTGAAACATTGTAAGCGCCTTCGAAGCGCGTTTTCCGCGAAAAAATCAACGTAGCACTTCCGCGAACAATTATTGATCAGTCATGTATGCGTCTCTCTCACAAAGTATATCACCCTATCCGTTCACCAAACCGCTCCAGTTAAAGATTCGCGCAGGCGCTCGATAGAACGTAAGACGGTGCACCATTTGTTCAACGATTTCGCAGTCAGTGCACGTGCGCCTTCCGCAAAATAATCATGACATATTCCGATCATGTAACAAGGGGCACCAAGTTCTCCTATAAAAGCGATAATGATTACAGTCTTCAACTGACTCGTTGGTTTCTGATACCAATCGGTGTTTGGCCGCAAATGAGCACAGCGACAAAAGTGAAGAGAATCTTTTCGCACATACACATTTTAACTTGCGCGTCTTTAATAGCAATCATTATGGTGCCATGTTTGTTATACGTATTACTGGAAGAAAAAGATACCGAGATCAAATTGAACATCGCAAGTCCGCTGAGCCATTGGATGATGAGTATGATTAATTACTGTTTACTTCTTACGCGTAGCGATGATATTCGTCAGTGCGTGTTGCATATGGAGACGGACTGGCGGTACATTCGGAAAATCGAGGATCGTCAGATAATGATACGACAGGCCAAGATCAGTCGCTTCATCACCGGATTTTGCGCGGTGTTCATGCAGAGTGGCACATTCCTCTTCGCTATAGCCAAATCACTGTCAACCACTATCGTCATCGTAGGCAATGAAACTGTCTTGATACACCCGATGACCTGCCCAATGTATACCAAGTTTATCGATACGAGATTTAGTCCCGCGAATGAGATCATAGTGGGTGTAGAGTGGTTATCGTGTTTTATAGTGAACTCTGTCTCAGTGAGTACTTGCAGCCTCGACGCAGTCTTTGCAATGCATGCATATGGTCAGTTGGACATGCTATTTTCGTGGTTAAACGACCTCGTGGATAAAGAGGGAAACGAAAACGCCGAGCAAAGATTGGCTGTTATCGTGGAACATCATTTGAGAGTGCTAAGGTATTTTGTTTAAATATCGAAGATTGCATTTTATCAAAATATTATTAAAATATTATTTCACAGAAATACCACACATTTAACATTTCACATAAGCTCATTCTTCTTATAAATTTAAAAAGAAATATATCACATATACTACAATTGCACACGTTTTAGTTTTATATCGCGTATGGAAACCATTATGCAACAGATCTGTCTCGTGGAATTGCTGGGATGTACGCTGAATATGTGTTTACTTGCATATTATTTTATTACGGTATGCTAATAATGTGAAAAGTGAATATGTGATATAATTACATTCTGTAATTTTGTTTTACTTATAAAATATCAAATTTAATTTTTTAATATAGAATATTGAAAGAAAGGTTTTTCATTATTGTCTAACCAAAAATCTTAAACTTTTTTTTTTCAGAATATGGACTCGTTTGATATGGCAAAAACAATATCATATGCCATTATATATCTATCTGTGACTTTCAATATTTTTATATTTTGTTACATCGGTGAGATTCTCACAGAACAGGTAATAATTAAAAAACCAAGTTAAGATAATACGTGACAATTATTCAAGAAAATTTATATTTGTATTTAACTTTCGCGTTTTGTAATATTTTTTTTACTATTTTACGTTTTTAAACAATAAAAAGATAAAGTTTAAATTTAGTGCAAGAATGTCGGCGAAAGAGTATATATGATTAATTGGTACGAATTACCGCACAAAACTGCTCTTGGACTTATATTGGTAATAACACGATCGAGTAACGTCATCAAAATAACTGCTGGAAAGTTATTTCAATTGTCTATTGCAACTTTCGGTGATGTAAGTAATATACTTAAATTTATAATAAGAATAAAATAATAATAAAAAATTGATATATATTCTACTTACTTTATAATTATTTATTAAAATTATCATTAACGTTCCTAAATCGATTGCATTTTTCCGTTTAATAAAATCATATATGAAGAAGCACAAAAATAATTAGAATTTGAGTGCAGTGCGACCATCTAAACTCGTTGCGTTATTAATTATTGCAAATTAAAATATTTTGAAAAAGTATATCAAGTGAAGTGATTCTGGATTGATTGATCGCATACACAAAAATTTGCAAAAGAACATTGTTATAATGTTGCAATGTTGCTGTAATGATTTGTGCTATATAGGATTTCTTCGATGAATTTTTTTTGTCTTTGCAAGTAAATTTGGTGATTTTTATTATGATTGATAAAAAAGAACAAAATGTACGTTTGTTTTCTTTTAAACAATTATGTTATTAAAAATGTTTCAATATTTCAAGGAAGAAATAAAAAGTAATAAAACATTTTATTAAACAATTTTATTAAACAATAGTTATTTTTAGGACCTCCTTCGTACTTATATTCAACTTAAAGTTTGTTATTATGAGTTTTTCAAAGTATTGAAACAGTTTCAGCAGCAAATTTTCCTCCAAAAGAGCAAAGCTTCAGGCAAATTCTCTGTTCTTTTTTTTTAATAATCAAATTTGCTTTCAAACAAAGAAAATCAGTCAATCCGGAACATGCGACCTCTAATGGCATAACACTTTACTACGTCCAGTTTGTGGATGCTGCACTCGAATTTCAGTTATTCTTGTGTCCCTCTTATATTAATTCGAATTTATTTTAATTAATCTTAAAATTTTCCGGATTTTGAATTTATCATAAATAGGAAAGAAGACGTTGCTGTTTCAGGTAGTTAAAACTTCCATGGTATATTTGAATATGTTGCGAACGATGTCATCCGCTGCGTAAATTATATTAAATAGAAAAAAATATATTTTGTATAGAACTGGTATAGTATATAATATAGTAGAACTATTTAATAAATAGAAATTATGTTGAACATAGTACAATTTTTATAATTACGCTATTTAACGAACAATGAAGTTGCGTGTCATCCAACTTTCTCAAAATTAAAAATTAACGTTTAATATAAACAAAAACGAAAATATATCGATTCATGAATATGAAATATCATATCAATTAAATAAGAGAGATGCTAATTCTTTACTAATATATCTTACATATTATATGATATTATGATTCACATATTATTTACACATAGTAGCAAAAGAAAATTAACAGAACCAATATTACGCCACTGTTATATAAAATTCTGTGCATTTTCTCCGACCAAAAGGTCAACGCTACATTTCCGTAGCAATTATCGATCACATGTTCATGCGTCTCTGTCAGGAAGCACACATTACTTCACCTATTGTTCAAACCACTCTAAAGATTCGCGCACGCGCCCATTCCAACGTAGCTTTAACAGGTGCACTGTCCGACGTGGCCAGTGCATCGTGCGCATCCGCGAAGCGATTACGATGTACTCCGAGCGTATATTGACGAGTATCAAATTCACGTATAGAAGTAATAACGATTACAGTCTTCAACTTACGCGTTGGTTTCTGATGCCGATCGCAGCTTGGCCACAAGCGACTATATCAAGGACGGTGAAGAGGATCTCCCTACAAGCACACGTTCTCGCTTGCTCATCTCTGATAGCAATTGTTATGGTACCATGTATGTTGTACGTGTCACTGGAAGAAAAAGATGTCCAGATGAAGTTAAACGCGATGGGTCCGCTAAGCCATTGGATCATGGGCACAATTAATTATTGGTTGCTCCTTACGCACAGCGATGACATCCGTAAATGTGTGCAACATATGGAGATGGACTGGAGACTGGTTCGTAGGAACGACGATCAAGATGTAATGTTGCGATACGCAAAGATCGGTCGTTTCGTCGCCGGATTCTGCGCGATATTCATGCAGAGCGGAACATTCCTTTTCACTGTGGCCAAGGCGATGACATCCATGAATGTAATGATCGGCAACGAAACTATGTCGGTGCATCCGATGACCTGTCCGATATATAGTAAATTTATAGACACAAAATTCAGCCCCGCGAATGAGATTATGCTGGCTGTGGAGTTGCTGTCGTGTTTTATAGTGAACTCGGTTACGGTGGGTGCTTGCAGTCTCGCGGCAGTTTTCGCAATGCATGCTTACGGCCAGCTAAGTATGCTGTTCGCTTGGTTAAACGATCTCGTCGAAGATGAAGATAAGGGAAACAATTTTGCCGAAAAGAAACTGGCCACGATTGTGGAGCATCATTTAAGAGTACTGAGGTATTTTACTTAAATATAAAAATTAAATTGCATTTGTGCGTCAGTGTCTTTAGCATACAAGACACAATTTAATCACATATTAGTCATTACTGATATTACAATATTCATAATATTTGTTATGAGAAATGTGCAAAGACATTAAAATTCAAAAATTCATTGTATTTTTATAAATATAAAAAGTATGTTGGATTTATGCTTTTCAGTTTTATATCACGAATGGAGAATGTTATGCAAAACATCTGTCTTGTGGAATTGGTGGGATGCACGATGAATATGTGTTTACTTGCATATTATTCTATTACGGTATGCTAAAGACTTAAAAAGGTGAATATATGCTATCAGCACTTATAACTTCTTTATTTATGAAATGTTAAATCTAATTTCTGATTTTTCAGAATTGGAGTGATTTTGATGCCGCAAGAATAACATCGTATATTATCGTATACGTATCTATGGCTTTCAATATTTTTATATTTTGTTACATCGGCGAGATTCTCACAGAACAGGTAATTCCTCGAAATTGATGATATTTAGAATAGTCTGACTTATGCTTAAGAATACATAATTTGATGGTTCTATAAAAAGTTGTTCAATGATTTGAATTTTGTCTTGAATACGTTTCTTACTGTTTTCCACATTTTTTAAAACTCTTATACAGAAAATTTTAAAATATCTACATTAATTTATTTATTAGTGCAAAAATGTTGGCGAAAAGGCATATATGATTAATTGGTATGAATTACCGCACAAAACTGCTCTTGGTCTCATTTTGGTAATAGCGCGATCAAGTAATGTTATCAAGATTACCGCTGGAAAATTATTTCAATTGTCTATCGCAACTTTTGGTGATGTAAGTAAAACGAATATCGTATTTATAATGACGTTGTAAAATAAAAATTCGATACATTTTCTACAAATTATTATAAAATTTTCCTTCACATTTCTCTTCGTTCAATCTCAATCTGAGCGACATATATATATACATATATATAGGGTCTTTCAATAAGGACGCTCGATTTTTAAATGTAAATAAAACAAGTTGTGTGTGAGATATCACTCAATTTTTTTTTTATTTAAAAGAATATTTTATGGCATTAAGTATGGAATATAACGTCGCTCAAACGTCCGCCGCGGCTTCGCTTGATGACACGTATTCGGGCGGTCCAATTTTCGATGACTTTCTCGTATAAATCTGAATTTGCTGGATGACATTTGTTATGTTGACTTTGAGAGCATCAATTGTTTGCGATTTCGTATAGACCTGCGATTTAAGATAGCCCCAAAGGAAGAAGTCTAAAGGCGTTAAATCGCACGATCTTGGTGGTCACGTCGCCGCGCGAGATAACTCTCAAATCGCTCGTACAGAATGTCCATCGTGGCATGCGATGTGTGGCACGTAGCGCCATCCTGTTGGAACCACATGTTATCGGTATCCATATCATCCATTTTAGGCCACAAGAAGTTGCTTATCATCGATCTGTAGCGCTCGCCGTTGACGGTTATGGCAACGCTCGCTTTGTTTTGGAAGAAGAACGGACCGATGATTCCGCCAGACCAAAATCCGTATCAGTGACTTTCTCGGGATGCATTTGGAGCTGATGTATCTCGCGTGGATTGATATCGTTCCAAATTCGACAATTTTGCTTGTTCACATATCCATTCATCTAAAAATGGTCCTCATCGCTAAAGATGATTGTTTGGCAAAATTTGGGTTAACTTCCAACTGCTTAGAAAATTCAATCAGCGAACACATGGCGTTGTCTATGTCGTTTACCTTAAGTTCCTGGGTCAGTTGAATTTTAAAAGGATGCAGACCTAAGCCCCGACGCAAAATTCGCCAAGTTGAAATCGCAGAAAGGCCAAGTTCTTGTGAACAACGAGAAATTGACTGCCTCGGGTTTTCTCGTACACTCTCACGCACAGCAGCGATGTTTTCAGCAGACCTTTTGTTTCGGCGACGTACTGGCTGATTATTTATCGAACCGGTTGACTCGAATTTGGCCACGAATAGTCGACTCGGCAGGACGGTTGTGGCGAGGATAAAAATCACGCGGAACGTTTTTCGAACGGAGCACTGATTTTGATAATAAAATTTTATGATTTGCACACGTTGCTCAACACTATGACTTTTCATGGTGATTTGCCATACACTACTAAACAATTCACAACAAATTTGATAAATGTCACTTTAACAACATGGCTACTATGATTTAACAAATTTCGAGCGTTCCTATTGAAAGACCCTATATATATATATATATATATATATATTAAAC
>NW_012130069.1:2853440-2860371 GCF_000143395.1 Atta cephalotes | reverse complement strand
GAACCTACTATATATATATATATATATATATATTAAAACATTTTATTGCTTTAATACCAAAATGTGAAAAATTATATCGTAAATAGGAAGGAAGACCTTGTTGTTTCAGGTAATTAAAACTTCTGTGGTATATTTGAATATATTACGAACGATGACTCCCAGTTCGTGAGTTACATATGTTAAATTCGAACGTATATCGTAAATATATTTTGTAGAACAAATGTGATATAATAGAAAAATAATAGAGATATATTTAATAAATAAAAAACTGCAAATATGTATATAGATATATCTCTAATTACATACTTTTTCGCTCTTGATATACTTATCGTGGTCCCTAGGACCATCCAAATTTGTTATCGTAACTTCCGTAAAAATGGATATATTTCAATTAATTTTTTTTTCAATCGATGGAGAATTGATTAAGGAACAAGCTCATAATGTGTAAAAGTCGTAGAATTAAGGAACTTCGAGATATACAAATTCAAAGAAAAAGAAAAATTTAGAAACACGAAAAAATCTCGATTTAGAAATTACGCTGGGATGACTAACCGGAAAGGTGCTCGAAGACTTCAATGTATACAGCTAGGGTTTAAATATATATTAATATGATATTTTTTTTAAAGATACGTATCGTCGCGTTTTAAAAAACAAAAAATATTCTTAACACTGAAAAGATAAATATCTCTTGCAAGAGAAAAGTGATTATAAAAACAGTGCCTCTTTGAGACTACGGCGTATTTGTCTAGAAGAAAATATTCCTTCTCTACTAATAAATATTTCTAAAAAACAACAAAACATAATAACTAAAATTTACAAACCTATCTGAATTATATATAAAAGTTTCATATTTGAATACAATGATTAATGTTTTTCGTGACTGCATGTCACAGTCAATTCGTTTACGAGAGCACTCATGCAGCGTACTCCGTGAGTATCGATCGATTGAAGAGACACACAAATATCCTATCATTACCTATTACTAAGTTACTCGTTAGCGCAGGCGCCACTTCTTGACAAGCAACTGCACGCGTGTTCAAGTCGATTCAGTAGTATCTGCGCGTTTCGCGAATAATCATGGCTGTCAGTGAACCTGTCACGTCAAATCGGGACGCGAGCGATTACAGTATCCAGTTGAATCGTTGGTTTTTAATACCAGTGGGCGCTTGGCCAAGTTCAGCTTCGACAACAATAAGAAAAAAGGTGATTGCAACAATATTAATAATCATCTGTTACGCTCTGATAGCCTATACGGTCATACCTTGCATCCTGAACATTCTGCTCGAAGAGACCAATGTGCAGAAAAAGTTACTAGCTGTTGGTCCGTTAAATCACTGGTGCATAAGCGGCATAAATTATTTCTCCTTGCTGTTTCGCAGTCGTGATATACATCGTTGCGTCGAACACATAAAGGCTGATTGGCGAACGATGACGGAGATCGCGGACCGACAAGTGATGCTGAAATATGCCAAAGTCGGCCGTTTCGTCGCCGGGCTATGCGCAATTTTCATGCATGGCGGCGTGTTCTCGCACACCGTACTGCAAGGTGCCACGCCGAAGTTCGAATGTATCGGAAACGTGAGCGTGAAGGTGCGTGTGTTACTGTGTCCCTCATACAGCAAATTCGTAGATACTACGCAGAGTCCAGCAGGTGAGATCGCATTAGCGCTACAAATTATTTCAAGCATCATCGTCAATTCCATCACGGTCGGCGCCTGCAGTCTTGCGGCGGTGTTTGCGATGCACGCGTGCGGTCAGTTGAATGTATTAATGAGATGGCTGAATCAGTTGAACGATCAAAAACAGCAAGAAACGGTACAGCACCAAATGGCGATCATTGTGGAACATCATCTGAGAGTATTAAGGTAATTCCAATATAAATGTAAAAAACATAGGCTACATTCCGTTTCACGTATAATGCGCATGATGTATCATTTTATCCTTGTTTGATATTCGGAAAGACAATGATACATTATGCGTGAAATGGAACGCAATCTTAGTTGATATTCCTGCTTAAATGATGTAAAAAATAAAATCCTTTATGATTTTTCTTTTTAATTTTTATTTTATCTCGCCTCCTTATTTCTTCTCTCAATAATATGATTTTGTATCAAAAAATAATGTTTATATGTTTTTATGTGTAAAAATATAATTATAACTTACAGCTTCGTAGCACGGATGGAAGCACTTTTGAATCAGATTTGTTTTGTGGAATTGCTAGGCTGTACATTTAACTTATGTATGGCAGGATATTACGTCATTACGGTATGCTAAAAAATTAAAAAGGTGAATATGTAATTAAAACATATCGCATTGTGCGACTTTTTATTTTTAAACAACTTGCAATATGAAAGACGCACATGCAAAAAATAATCAATCGCGGAAAAAATATTGCCATAGTATAATAACTAATAGCGACAAAAAGCATCAAAATATCTTTGATGTTGTGATATCCAAATCACAAAACTTATTGCTACTGCATGTTTTAGTTAAAAATAAGTTTATTTGTAATTTCGCTTTATTATTTATGAAATATAATAAATAAAATAGTAAGTAGATTTCATTCTCGCTATTTATTAAGGTTCGTATTCAGAACGCGCTTACAATGAATAGTGCGCTAACATGCTTTAATTTACATTACGCGTATAGAATTTTATAGAGATAAAAGCTTTGCGCGTTACGCGCAATACGGGCCTTAATAAATAGCGAGAATGAGATCATTACATTTACCTAAATGTTAAACAAGGATAAATAATGATCGAGTTGTAATGAATCGAATCGCTATCGTGATATGACATGATCAACAAGTAATCATATCGTTAGTATTATTTTTGCGTGCATACGCTCTTTGATTTTAGTGACAGTATAGAGTGTAGACGATAAACACAGAATATGTTTATCGTGACACTGCCATTATGAATATACTGTAACACTACATTTTTATATTATTTAATAAATTTTTAATAATATATTTATATTTTATATTACATTAATATTAATATTTTATTAATAATTATATATCTTAAATTGTCACAACACATTATCCAAAAATTTTCAGAAATGGAGTATATTAGAAACAAAAATGTCAATGGATATTTTGATAACTTGTATTATATATCTATCCATGACTTTCAACATTTTCATATTCTGTTATATTGGTGAAACAGTCACAGAACAGGTAAAATATAAAAAAAATTTATACAAAATTAAAATTTTAATGCAATATTCGAGAGTATTTATAAATTAAACAAACCAAATATATATGCAATTATCACAATTTTTCATATCATAAAATAAATTATTTAATAGTGTAAACAAGTAGGCGAAACAGCCTACATGACTAATTGGTATCATTTGCCACATAAAACGGCTCGTGATTTAATCCTAATTATCTCCCGATCAAGTAATGTGATCAAATTAACTGCAGGGAAACTAATTCATCTTTCTATCGAAACCTTTGGTAATGTGAGTGCATGAAGATGTACATTACGTTTTTACAGCCAAATATATATTCAAAATGTTTTAGGTGATGAGAACCTCCATGATATATCTAAACATGCTTCGGACCGTGACAGCTTCTTAAATAATAATAGTTACACTTTGTACAAAGTTATTATTTTGTACAAAACATTAACAAATTTTCTAGTTATCACCGTAACTTTACTTATATTTGAATAACTGTACAAATTACTAATAAAATATAAGACATTTTCTGTCTAAATCATTTCTAAATCCTGAAAATATAATAATAAATACAAGTTAACAATTAAACAAATTATAGAGCTGTAATGAAATTACAGAAATTCAAACAACATATAAATAAAGATATTCAAGTCGAGCTTAAGATATTTTTTGATTAAATATATCGATATTAAAAAAATCAATGTAAAAAATGAAAGAAACGTTTTGATCTTTAATATGGTCATCTAATAAAGTTTACTAACTTATCTCTGAATGTATGTCTTATATTTGAACAACAGTAAATTAATGTTTTCGCGACTACATGTCAGTCAGTTTGATTACGAGACATCTCGTGCAATGTATTCCATGAGTATCGATCGATTGACGAGACGCACAAATATCCTATTACTAAGTTGCTCGTTGGCGCAGGCGCCACTTTCTATCAATTGCATGTGCGTTGATGCGTTTCGATTCAGTAGTATCCGCGCGTTTCCTGAGCAATCATGAATGTCAGTGAACTTATTATATCACACCGTGACGCGAGTGATTACAGTATTCAGTTGAATCGTTGGTTTCTAAAACCGGTGGGTGCCTGGCCAAGTTTAGCTTCGACACTAGTCAAAGAAAAGGTGATTTCAACAATATTGATAATTATCTGTTACTCGTTGATAGCCTACACGGTAATACCTTGCATCCTGAATATCCTATTCGAAGAGACCGATGTGCAGAAAAAATTAAGAGCTGTTGGTCCATTAAATCATTGGTGCATGGGTGGCATGAATTATTTCTCACTGCTGTTTCGCAGACGCGATATACATCGTTGCGTGGAGCACATGAAAACCGACTGGCGGACGGTGACAGAGATCGGGGACCGGCAGGTGATGCTGAAATATGCTAAAGTCGGCCGTTTTGTTGCCGGGTTATGTGCAATTTTCATGCATGGTGGAGTATTCTCGCATAGCGTACTCCAGGGTACAACGCCGACATTCGAATGTATCGGGAATGTGAGCGTATCGGTGCATGTGTTACCGTGCCCCTCATACAGTAAATTCGTTGATACCACGCAGAGCCCAGCGGGCGAGATTGCGTTAACGCTGCAGCTCATCTCAAGTATCGTCGTCAATTCTGTCACAGTTGGCGCCTGTAGTCTTGCAGCGGTGTTCGCGATGCACGCGTGCGGTCAGTTGAATGTATTGATGAGATGGTTGGACCAGTTGGATGATCGAAAGCAGCAAAGCACGGTACAACATCGATTAGCGATCATTGTGGAGCATCACCTGAGAGTATTAAGGTAATAAATAAAAATAAAAAAGGACATAAATTTAAGTCTTAATTGATATTCCTGTGTGTGGTGTGTACTTAATGAATCAAAAATAAAATTTTTTTCAAAAACTTGTTTTTGATTCTTAAGCTAATCTAGAAATTTTCTCACTCTTTTTTTCTTTTTTCAAATATAAATTAGTTTCAAGAAAATAATATTTATATATGTAAAAATATGATTTTAATTTACAGTTTCGTGGCGCGGATGGAAGCACTTTTAAATCAGATATGTTTTGTGGAATTGCTAGGCTGTACATTTAATTTATGTATGCTCGGATATTACGTCATTACGGTACGCTAAAAAATTAAAAAGGTGAATATGTAATTAAGAAATATTGTACGACGCTTCACTTTTTAAATTATAATATGAAAGGCGCATATGCAAGAAATAATTAGTCGCAGAGGAAGTATTATAATACAATCAATAATGAGAGTATGCGTCGCGACACCTTTAATATTTGCAAATCACATAACTTACTATACACATCTACTGACACCAATCACATCCTTAGAGAGTCAAGAAGCGTTAAATTTCAAAAGTAAATTATTAAATACTAAAAATAAATTATTAATATTTTCAAATTAAATACATACTAAAAGTAAAATAAATGATTTAGTTCATAATAAGTTTATTTGTAATTTCACTTTAATATTTAAATTATTTGAATATAATAAAGAAAATAAGAATTATTAATTGTATTCAGCAGATTAAACCGTTGTGTAGTGGAGCGTTCATTACTATTGATGTATTCTTCTAGATCATTCAATAGTTGTGAGCGCTCATGGATCCGTTCCTCAACAGTTCAATCTTCTGAATAAACATGACCATTTCTAGCTGTGTTCCAAATTTATTGCCAATACTGAAAATGCGATAGTTTACGTGCACTATAGATTTTTAGTACAGTCAGTTCAATTTTGGAACATAGCGTCTATTGTAAACGTGAATCGGACCGCGTATAATTTGACCTGATCAGAAAGTAATGCCGCCATATTGTTAGTATGCATATATTCTCAGATATTGCTTCACGATTTTCTACTATAATATAACAATTTAATGTACATATGTGTGTACATTAAATTGTTATATTATATATACATTATTATTTGAATGTTATCAATAAAACTTAATTATGTTAAATAATAATGATAAGATAAATTGTTAATATTTAAATTAACATATTATTCGATAATTCTCAGGGATGGAATGTAATAGAAAAAAAAACGTCAGTAGCTTATATGATTATTTACATATCCATGACTTTCAATATTTTTATATTCTGTTATATTGGCGAAATTGTCACGGAACAGGTAAAATAAAAGTTACGAATTTTATAGTATAATATTTGCAAGGATTTATAAATTTAAAAAAATATGCCAATTTTTGATATTATAAAATATATAATTTGACAGTGTAAACAAGTAGGCGAGACAATTTATATGACAAATTGGTATCGTTTGCCACATAAAACGGCTCGAAGTCTGATCTTAATTATCTCCCGCTCGAGTTGTGTAATCAAATTAACTGCAGGGAAACTATTTCATCTTTCTATCACAACTTTTGGTGATGTAAGTACGCCAAATGTATGTTACATATATTATGTTTTTTATCAGCCAAATATATATTCAAAATATTTTAGGTGATGAAAACCTCCATGATATACCTAAATATGCTTCGGACTATAACAGCTTCTTAGACAATAATAGTAATTTTGTATAAAGCGTTAGCAAATTTTCTAGTTATCACCATAACTTTATACATTCTGTTTAAATAACGTATAAATTATTAATAAAATATAAAGAACATCTAGTATATTTCTATATCTATATATAGTATATTTCTATATCCCGAAAAAATAATATAAATAAATAAAAATTATTAAGAATTAAATTGAAGAAAACTCTAAGGATCTAATGAAATAAATTCAAGCAA
>NW_012130069.1:2850612-2852758 GCF_000143395.1 Atta cephalotes | reverse complement strand
AATACTGAATTCAAATGGTGCTGATGATCAAAAGTCTCTTAATCATCAAGTAGAATCATTTTAGACTCCTTAAATGCTAAAAATCGCGTATGAAGATGAAGGTGAAGTTGAACCTGGATTTACAGATCGCGAGTTGACTCAGGCTTAACAAGTAGTAGTATTGAAACTACTACTTAATTATTTTATATTTAAAAAAATCATTTAATGATTTGAGCTTTGTAACTTGTATTGTTCTTAATTGTTTTTCATATTTTTGAAAATATAAAAAACGTTATATAGAAATTTTATAAATATCTACATTAATTAATTTGTTAGTGTAAAAATGTTGGCAAAAAGGCATGTATGCCTAATTACTAAACGAATTACCAAATTAAAATGCTCTATTATTTTGATAATAGCTCGATCGAATAACATTATCGAGAAAATATCACTATTTGGAGATAGTGAAGATTATTGCAATTGTCAATCGCAACTTTTGCCGATGTAATTAAAAATATTTACATAATAAATAGAAAATTATTCTTAATTTTAATATAAAAAAAAATATTCTTACAGGAGAGATAAGATTATAAGAGAGTAGCCTTTTTGAGATTACACGGATATTTTTCTAAAAGAAAATAATTTCTCCTCTGTTTAATATTCCCGAAAGATAACGATCGTTATCTAACGTTAACTAACACAACAATGAAGTTTACATATTACTTATATAATAAAGTTTACATACTATTACTTGAATTACAAATAAAAGTTTCATATTTAAAAAACAATAAATTTATGTCCGTATGTTATAGCAAATTTAATTTACGAGATATCGTTTATGAGACACCACGTGCAGCGTACACCATGAGTATCGATCGACTGACGAGACGCACAAATATCCTATTATTAACTATTACTGGTTGCTCGTTGGCGCAGGCGCTACTTTCTATCAATTGCACGTGCGTTTAAGTCGATTCAGTAGCATTCGCGCTTTCCATGAGCAATCATGACTGTCAATGATCATGTCATGTTACAACGAGACGCGAGTGATTATAGTATTCAATTGAATCGTTGGCTTCTAAAATTGGTGGGCGCTTGGCCAAGTTCAGCCTCGACAACAGTTAGAGATAAGGTGTTTTCAACAATATTGATAATCATCTGCTACTCGTTGATAGCTTATACGGTCATACCTTGTATTTTGAATATCCTATTCGAAGAGACCGATGTACAGAAAAAATTAAAAGCTATTGGTCCATTAAGTCACTGGTGCATGGGTGGCATGAATTATTTCTCACTGCTGTTTCGCAGACGCGATATACATCGTTGCGTGGAGCACATGAAAACCGACTGGCGGACGGTGATAGAGATCGGGGACCGGCAGGTGATGCTGAAATATGCTAAAGTCGGCCGTTTTGTTGCCGGGTTATGTGCAATTTTCATGCATGGTGGAGTATTCTCGCATAGCGTACTCCAGGGTACAACGCCGACATTCGAATGTATCGGGAATGTGAGCGTATCGGTGCATGTGTTACCGTGCCCCTCATACAGTAAATTCGTTGATACCACGAAGAGCCCAGCGGGCGAGATTGCGTTAACGCTGCAGCTCATCTCAAGTATCGTCGTCAATTCTGTCACAGTTGGCGCCTGTAGTCTTGCAGCGGTGTTCGCGATGCACGCGTGCGGTCAGTTGAATGTATTGATGAGATGGTTGGATCAGTTGGATGATCGAAAGCAGCAAAGCACGGTACAACATCGATTAGCGATCATTGTGGAGCATCACCTGAGAATATTAAGGTAATAAATAAAAATAAAAAAGGACATAAATTTAAGTCTTAATTGATATTCCTGTGTGTGGTGTGTACTTAATGAATCAAAAATAAAATTTTTTATACTTATTTTTGATTCTTAAGCTAATCTAGAAATTTTCTCACTCTTTTTTTCTTTTTTCAAATATAAATTAGTTTCAAGAAAATAATATTTATATATGTAAAAATATGATTTTAATTTACAGTTTCGTGGCGCGGATGGAAGCACTTTTAAATCAGATATGTTTTGTGGAATTGCTAGGCTGTACATTTAATTTATGTATGCTCGGATATTACGTCATTACGGTACGCTAAAAAATTAAAAAGGTGAATATGTAATTAAGAAATATTGTACGACGTTT
>NW_012130069.1:2833658-2848138 GCF_000143395.1 Atta cephalotes | reverse complement strand
AAAAATTTCATATTTAAAAAACAATAAATTTATGTCCGTATGTTATAGCAAATTTAATTTACGAGATATCGTTTATGAGACACCACGTGCAGCGTACTCCGTGAGTATCGATCGACTGACGAGACGTACAAATATCCTATTATTAACTATTACTGGTTGCTCGCTGGCGCAGGCGCTACTTTCTATCAATTGCACGTGCGTTTAAGTCGATTCAGTAGCATTCGCGCTTTCCATGAGCAATCATGACTGCCAATGATCATGTCATGTTACAACGAGACGCGAGTGATTATAGTATTCAATTGAATCGTTGGCTTCTAAAATTGGTGGGCGCTTGGCCAAGTTCAGCCTCGACAACAGTTAGAGAAAAGGTGTTTTCAACAATATTGATAATCATCTGCTACTCGTTGATAGCTTATACGGTCATACCTTGTATTTTGAATATCCTATTCGAAGAGACCGATGTACAGAAAAAATTAAAAGCTATTGGTCCATTAAGTCACTGGTGCATGGGTGGCATGAATTATTTCTCACTGCTGTTTCGCAGACGCGATATACATCGTTGCGTGGAGCACGTGAGGACTGATTGGCGGATAATGACAGAGATAGGAGATCGTCAAGTGATGTTCAAATATGCTAAATTTGGTCGTTTTGTCGCTGGGATGTGCGCAATTTTCATGCACAGTGGTGTATTCTCGCACGGCGTGCTGCGGGGCATCACGCCGACATTTGTATATATCGGAAACGTGAGCGTGTCAGTGCAGGTATTACCATGTCCCACGTACAGCAAATTCATAGATATTACAAAGAGCCCAGCAGGCGAAATCGCATTAACTGTGCAGCTCCTTTCGGGCATCGTTGTCAATTCCGTCACGGCCGGCGCCTGCAGTCTCGCAGCGGTGTTTGCGATGCACGCGTGTGGTCAATTGAATGTACTGATGAGATGGCTAGACCAGTTGGACGATCGAAAGCAGCAAGATATGGTACACCATCAATTGGCAATCATTGTGGAACACCATCTGAGAGTATTAAGGTAATACCGATATAAATTTAATGTTGATATTTCTGTTTGATGTATAAAAAATAAAATCATTTAAATTTTAATGATTCTGATTTTTAAGCCAATCCAAAATTTTATCTTATCTGACTCTCTTTTTCTTTCTCTCAATAATATATTATAACATAATTCCAAAACAAGTTTATATACACGTAAATAATTGTAATTTACGTTACTTACAGCTTCGTGGCACAAATGGAAGCACTTTTAAATCAGATTTGTTTTGTAGAATTGCTAGGATGTACATTTAACTTATGTATGATCGGATATTATGTCATTACGGTATGTTAAAGTATTAAAAAAGTGAATGTGTAATTAAGACATACATATCGACATTGTATCACTTTTCATACTTAAATAAATTGCAAAATGAAAGACGCACTTGCAATAAATAATTATCGCCCAGAAAAAAATTGCCACAATACAACCAAGCGACAGCAAACATGATGTTGTAATTTGAAAATCACATTACCACTATATCTTTGATGTAAAGGAGCATCAAATTTCAAAAAATAAGTGTTAGTAATTGTAATTTGAGTTTGGATCGATGAAAATAAGTCTAATCAAATAAAAAAAAATCCTATTTTCAGTCAAAGCGAATTTTAATGCATAAATATTTCAGTAAGAATTTATGTACAAAATTCTGTATACTTTTCGAGCCGACATTTTTCGGCCTTGAAACGCAATCATGAACAGAATTAGAAAGTAATATTAAATATTGAATTGACTTGATAAATATTAATTGTTCTGCTCTGTAAGATAAGATTATCATCAGTATTAGAATTATTATATTTGTGTTGTTCATTGAATATTAAACAAGAACAAATGATATGAATAAATGTGAATCTATGACTGTGAACAGCAAGTATATAGAAATTTTTCTTGCATGCGTTCTCCGATTTTCAACCATGATCCTCTACTGTCGTTACTGGATATATTGTGGCATCCTTATATTATTTTTCAACATTTAATAATACTTTTAATAATAATTGTATATATAAATTTCATAAATTATCATAAAACATTATGATATACTTTTAGGGATGGAATACTGTAGAGACGGCAATGACAATAGCTTGCATGATGATTATATATATATCCATGACCTTCAACATTTTTATATTTTGTTATATTGGCGAAACGGTAACAGAACAGGTAAAAAATACAAATTATGAAATAAAAATTTTGTGATATAATATATTCTCATATATATTCTTATATGTATTATATCTTGTCCAAGTTCTATTAAAAGCACTATACTAAATACATGCATTTATCACAATTTTTTGATATTATGAAATAAATAATTTAATAGTGTAAACAAGTAGGACAAATAGCTTACATGACTAATTGGTATCATTTGCCATATAAAACGGCTCGAGGTCTGATCTTGATTATCTCCCGATCAAGTAGCGTGATCAAATTAACTGCAGGAAAATTAGTTCATCTTTCTATTGCAACTTTTGGTGATGTAAGTACACGAAGTGTATATTATAAGTGTATAGTATCATAGGCGCCGACTTGCGAAAAATATTGAAGGGGCACCGAGAAATAATGGAGGGAACACAACAATATTCACATTTTTGTAGTGCTACTGATAGATATAAATTGCTGAAATAACCAAAATTTATCAAATTAATGGAGATTTTAACAATTTCAGCGATTTATTTTCATCAAAAATATCGCAAAAAGATGGATAATATTTTGTAGTTGACATCCACTTCTTCAGAGGATTATAATATAAAAGTTATTTTGTAGGTAGTTATAGGAAAAGAACTCTCTTGTCCTTTCTCAGGTTTCTCTTTGGTATGTGGTGTCCCTGCACATACAGTTCCTTCCAGTAGCATGTTCGGATTCTCATCTGAGTATCTCGGGTATCACGTCATCTTTGCTGTCTAACAAATGTTAAATAAAGATGACATGATACCCGAGGAATACCTTGATAGGAATTAGAACACGCTTCAACAAGCGACTTAGTATAATACAATAATCATCTCATCTTTGTTTAACATTGGCGAGCAACAAGAATATAATGATATAATGAACTGTATCGTTACACCGCCTCTTGTTGGAAAGCACTCCTAGGATAGCAGAATGTCACTTTTAATTCGCCGCGTCAACGTTATGTATGGCGTATGTGGCCTTTCTCTCTTTTGATTACAGAAATTAATTGCAATTGTTAAAAAAACCTTTTGTTAAAAAACCAAAAGATACAAATTATTGAGGAAGCATTGCACCTTTTAAAATTATTGGAGGAACAAAAAGTGATTTGCCCCCCCCCCCCTCAGTAGTCAGCATATGTATATTATGTTTTACAACCATATATATGTTTAAAATGTTTTAGGTGATAAGATCCTCCATGATGTATCTAAACATGCTTCGGACTATGACAGCTTCTTAGACAATAATAGTTACACCATTTTGTATAAAGCATTAGCAAATTTTCTAGTTACCACTATAAATTTATATACTATATATAAATAACATTATGAATTATTAATAAAATATAGGTCACCAAGAATATGTAATATATTTCTATATCCCGAGAAAATAATATAAATAAATAAAAATTGCTAAGAATTAAATTGAAGCAAATAAGAATCTAATGATATAAATTCAAACAATAAATAAATGAAGGCTATTTTAATCGAGCTTGTTTTCGACGCTATGTCGATATTCAGTGTAACAAATAATAACATGAACGTTTTGATAAACGCTTTAACGCTTTAATATAATTATTGTCACAATAAATATAAAATTATAAAAGTATCCATAGAAATTTATTATGATTCTTATGACTGTAAAAATATATAGTTTATTTAGTATATAGTTTACCTGCACATTAATCTGTTATGGTAAGCTAAAAATATGAATATATGTTATCAGCACTTTATAATGCCTTTATTTAAAAAATGTTAATACTAATAATTAACTAATAATAACGATTTTCTAGAATTGGAGTTTTGGAGCTATTTTGATGAAGCCCAAACGACATCGTATATTATCATATACGTATCTACGGCTCAATATTTTTATATTTTGTTACAAGACAGAATTCTCACGTAACAGATAATTTCTCGAAATTATAATGAAATCATTAATAACTATTTAGAATCATCCGCATTATTATGCTTAAGAATGTACTTAAGTTCTTTATTTAACTTCTGTATGGAGCCTTTAATGAAGTTCCAGTAACAATGAAGTTTTTTTCGGAATTAAATTGTTAGTGTAATGTTTAATCTGAGGGGAAATCTACAGTTTAATGCTGAATTCAAATGGTGCTGATAATCAAAAGTCTCTTAATCACCAGTCATTTTAGGTCCTTAAATGCTAAAAAAAATGCTGTGTATGTAGGTGAACGTGAAATTGAACCTGGATTTACAGATCGCGATTGCTTAACAATACTACTATTTAATTATTTTATGTTTTAAAAAATCGTTTAATGATTTGAGCTTTGTAACTTGTATTGTTCCTTAATTGTTTTTCATATTTTTGAAAATATAAAAAACGCTTATACAGAAATTTTATGAATATCTACATTAATTAATTTGTTAGTGTAAGTAAAAATGTTGGCAAAAAGGCATATATGCCTAATTACCAAACGAATTATCAAATTAAAATGCTCTATTATTTTGATAATAACTCGATCGGATAACATTATCGAGAAAATATCACTATTTGGAGATAGTAGAGATTATTGCAATTGTCAATCGCAATTTTTGCTTATGTAATTAAAATGTAAATATTTAGAATAAATAGAATATTAATAAATAGAAAATTATTCTAAATTTTAATATTAAAAAAATAAATATTCTTACAGGAAAAATAAGATTATAAAAAAGAGTATCTTCTTGAGATTACACGAGTATTTTTCTAAAAGAAAATAATTTTTCCTCTGTTTAATATTCCCGAAAGATAACGATCGTAACACAACAATGAAGTTTACATATTATTTATATAATAAAGTTTACATACTATTACTTGAATTACAAATAAAAGTTTCATATTTAAAAAACAATAAATTTATGTCCGTATGTTATAGCAAATTTAATTTACGAGATATCGTTTATGAGACACCACGTGCAGCGTACTCCGTGAGTATCGATCGACTGACGAGACGTACAAATATCCTATTATTAACTATTACTGGTTGCTCGCTGGCGCAGGCGCTACTTTCTATCAATTGCACGTGCGTTTAAGTCGATTCAGTAGCATTCGCGCTTTCCATGAGCAATCATGAATGACAATGATCATGTGATGTTACAACGAGACGCGAGTGATTATAGTATTCAATTGAATCGTTGGCTTCTAAAATTGGTGGGCGCTTGGCCAAGTTCAGCCTCGACAACAGTTAGAGAAAAGGTGTTTTCAACAATATTGATAATCATCTGCTACTCGTTGATAGCTTATACGGTCATACCTTGTATTTTGAACATCCTATTCGAAGAGATCGATGTGCAGAAAAAATTAAGAGCTATTGGTCCATTAAGTCACTGGTGCATGGGTGGCATGAATTATTTCTCATTGCTGTTTCGCAGACGCGATATACATCGCTGCGTGGAGCACGTGAGGACTGATTGGCGGATGATGACAGAGATAGAAGATCATCATGTGATGTTCAAATATGCTAAATTTGATCGTTTCGTCGTCGGGCTATGCGCAATTTTCATGCATGGTGGCGTGTTCTCGCATACCATATTGCAAGGTGTCACGCCGAAGTTCGAAAGTATCGGAAACGTAAGCGTGAAGGTGCGTGTGTTACTGTGTCCCACGTACAGCAAGTTCATAGATATTACAAAGAGCCCGACAGGCGAAATCGCATTAACTATGCAGCTCCTTTCGAGCATCGTTGTCAATTCCGTCACGGCTGGAGCCTGCAGTCTCGCAGCGGTGTTTGCGATGCATGCGTGTGGTCAATTGAATATATTGATGAGATGGCTAGATCAATTGGACGATCGAAAGCAGCAAGATATGGTACACCATCAATTGGCAATCATTGTGGAACACCATCTGAGAGTATTAAGGTAATACCGATATAAATTTAATGTTGATATTTCTGTTTGATGTATACAAAATAAAATCTTTTATATTTTAATGTTTCTGATCTTTAAGCCAATCCAAAATTTTATCTTATCTGACTCTCTTTTTCCTTCTCTCAATGATATATTATAACATAATTCCAAAACAAGTTTATATACACATAAATAATTGTAATTTACGTTACTTACAGCTTCGTGGCACAAATGGAAGCACTTTTAAATCAGATTTGTTTTGTAGAATTGCTAGGATGTACGTTTAACTTATGTATGATCGGATATTATGTTATTACGGTACGTTAAAGTATTAAAAAAGTGAATGTGTAATTAAGACATATATATCGACATTGTATCACTTTTCATGCTTAAATAAATTGCAAAATGAAAGACGCACTTGCAATAAATAATTATCGCCCAGAAAAAAATTGCCACAATACAACCAAGCGACAGCAAACATGATGTTGTAATTTTAAAATTACATAACCACCATATCTTTGGTGTAAAGGAGCATCAAACTTCAAAAAAGTGTTAGTAATTGTAATTTGAGTTTGGATCGATGAAAATAAGTCTAATCAAATAAAAGAAAATCCTATTTTCAGTCAAAGCGAATTTTAATGCGTAAATATTTCAGTGAGAATTTATGTACAAAATTCTGTATACTCTCTTTTCGAGCCGACATTTTTCGGGCTTGAAACGCAATCATGAACAGAATTAGAAAGTAATATTAAATATTGAATTAACTTGATAAATATTGATTGTTCTTGATTGTTCTGCTCTGTAAGATAAGATTATCATCAGTATTAGAATTATTATATTTGTGTTGTTCATTGAATATTAAATAAGAACAAATGATATGAATAAATGTAAATCTATGACTGTGAACAGCAAGTAACGTCGCTACATAGAAATTTTTCTTGCATGCGCTCTCCGATTTTCAACCATGATCCTCTACTGTCGTTACTGGATATATTGTGGCATTGCATCCTTATATTATTTTTCAACAATTTGTTATATATAATATTATTTTTCAACATTTAATAATACTTTTAATAATAATTGTATATATAAATTTCACAAATTATCATTATGATATACTTTTAGGGATGGAACACTGTAGAGACGGCAATGACAGTAGCTTGCATGATGATTATATATATATCCATGACTTTCAACATTTTTATATTTTGTTATATTGGCGAAACGGTAACAGAACAGGTAAAAAATACAAATTATGAAATAAAAATTTTGTGGTATAATATATTCTCATATATATTCTTACATGTATTATATCTTGTCCAAGTTCTATTAAAAGCACTAAATATATGCATTTATCACAATTTTTCCATATTATGAAATAAATAATTTAATAGTGTAAACAAGTAGGACAAATAGCTTACATGACTAATTGGTATCATTTGCCATATAAAACGGCTCGAGGTCTGATCTTGATTATCTCCCGATCAAGTAGCGTGATCAAATTAACTGCAGGGAAATTAGTTCATCTTTCTATCGCAACTTTTGGTGATGTAAGTACACGAAGTGTATATTATAAGTGTATATTATCATAGGCACCGACTTGTGAAAAATATTGAAGGGGCACCGAAAAATAATGGAAGGGACACAACAATATTCACATTTTTGCGGTGCTACTGATAGATATAAATCGTTGAAATAAAATTTATCAAATTAACTAAAATTTATAGAATTAATGGAGATTTTTAACAATTTCAGCGATTTATTTTCGTCAAAATGATCGCAAAAAGATGGATAATATTGTGTAGTAGTATCCACTTCTTCAGAGGATTATAATGATACAAGATATGTTGCAGATAATTACAGGAAAAGAACTCTCTTGTCCTTTTTCAGGTTTCTCTTTGGTATGTGATGTCCCTGCACATACAATTCCTTCCAGTAGCATATTCGGATTCTCATCTGGGGACCCCGGGTATCACGTCATCCTTGCTGTCTAATAAATGTTAAACAAAGATGACATGATACCCGAGGAATACCTTGATAGGAATTAGAACACGCTTCAACAAGCGATTTAATTTAATACGATAATCATTTCATCCTTATTTAACTTGGCGAACAACAAGAATATAATGATATAATTAACTGTGTCACACTGTGTCATTATACTGTCTCTTGTTGAAAGGCACTCTTAGGATAGCAGATGACGGATGTCACTTTTAATTCACCGCATCAACGTTATGTATAGTGTGGCCGGGCCTTTTTCACTTTTAGTTACAGAAATTATTTACAATTGTTAAAAAAACTTTTGTTAAAAAACCAAAAGATACAAATTATTGAGCATTGCATCCTTTAAAATTATTGGGGGAGCAAAAAGTGGTTTGCCTCCCACCCCCCGTAGTCGGTGCCTATGTATATTATGTTTTACAACCATATATATGTTTAAAATGTTTTAGGTGATAAGATCCTCCATGATATATCTAAACATGCTTCGGACTATGACAGCTTCTTAGACAATAATAGTTATCATTTTTGTATGAAGCAAATTTTCTAGTTATCACTATAAATTTATATACTATGTATAAATAAACGATATTATTAATAAAATATAGGACATCTAGAATATATTTCTATATCCCGAGAAAATAATATAAATAAATAAAAATTTCTAAGAATTAAATCGAAGCAAACTATAAGGATTTAATGATATAAATTCAAACAATAAATAAATTTTAATCGAGCTTGTTTTTGATGTTATATCGATATTCAGTGTAAGAAATGATAAAACGAACGTTTCTTTAATATGGTCATCTGTGTCACAATAAATATAAAATTATAAACATATCTATATAAATTTACTATGATTCTTATGACTATAGAAACATACATAGTTTACTTGTATATTTATCTATTATAATATGCTAAAAATACGAATGTATTATTATTAACACACTTTGTAACGTCCTTATTTATAAAATGTTAATACTAATTTCAGATTTTCCAGAATGGTGTGATTTTGATTCAGCACGAATGATATCATATATTATCATATATGTACCTATGACTGAATATTTTTACATTTTATTACAACGACGAGATTCTTACGAGACAGGTAATTCCTCAGGAAATTTATAAGAACTAGAATTACCCGAATTATTATACTTAAGAATGTACGTAAGTTCCTTAACTTCTGCGAGTATAGGGACTCTAATGATATGTTAGTGACAATGAATTTTTTTTTAATTAAATTGTTAGCTTAATGTTTAATCCCCAATCTGAAAAGGACCTACAATTTAATTGTCAAATTGGTCAAAATCTCTTAATTACCATTTGGGCTCTTCAAACACGAAAAAACGTGTATATGGGTTTTGAACTCAGATTTAAGAGGGAATCATACGATACTCGATTTCTTGAATGATATAAACAACGTAAGCATGAATTTTGCTATGCTTGATTTGATGCATACAGTTTGACGTTTGACAAATAACTATGAAATTAGCAATTGTTACTTTTGATGGATGCATGCAAGCAAATAAGCTATGAAGTAATCCATAATCAATATAAAAATCATGTACATGCAGCGCTTAATACATCAACGAATTTTAGCATACATCAAAGAAAGTATGACTGTATGCATGTTATCATTCAAGAAATGAATTCAAGCCTTGTGATTCCATTTTTACAAATAATGAATCAATTACACCGAGCCGCAAACCATTTGACGCCTCATACTTAAGAATATTGGATTTAGGCCTAACTTAAAACTCTATCTGTCTCGTTTTAAAGCCAAAAAGAGACAGAAAGAGTTTTAAGCCTCATTTAAAATCAAAGTAACGTTGGTGTAATCGAGCCTTAATTATTCTATGTTAAAAAAAATCATTTAATGACTTGAGTTGTGACTTGAATTGTTTCTTAAATTTTTCTCCCATTTCTGAAAATATAAAAAACATTTATATAGAAAGTTTAGAAATTTTACGAACCTACGAATATCTACATTAATTAATTTATTAGTTAGTAGTGTAAAAAAGTTGGCAAAAAGACATATGACTAATTGAAACGCATTAAAATTGTCATTATCATTCTGATAATAGCTCAATAAGATATCGTTATCGAGAGATTATCACTGGAAATTATTGCAATTGTCAATCGCAACTTTTGGTGATGTAATTTTAAAATGTATTTATGTAAAAAAAAATAAATTATTCTCAACATTAAAAAGTTAAATATTTCTTAATAGTTAATATTTCTTACAAATAGAGATGAGATTATACAAATAGTGTCTTCTTGAGATTACGTGTATTTTTCTAAAAAAAAATTTCTATTTGATTAATATTCCCGAAAGATAACGAAACACAATAATGAATATATACATATCTATTTGTATAATAAAGTTCACATATATATATATCTGAATAATATGTATATAAAAGTTTCATATTTGAAAAACATTAAATTTATCTTTGCGAATACGTGTTATAGCAAATCGTTTATGAGACATCACGCACCGTACACCGTGAGTATTGATCGACTAATGAACGCACAAATATCCTATTACCTATTACTGTTACTCCCTGGCGCAGGCGCCGCTTTCTGCGCGCATGTTTAAGTCATTTCAGTAGCATCCGCACGTTCTGTGAGTAATCATGGATGTCAATGAACGTGTCATGTCACACTTGGACGCGAGTGATTACAGTATTCAGTTGAATCGTTGGTTCCTAAAACCAGTGGGCGCTTGGCCACGTTCAGCCTCGACGACCATCAAAGAAAAAGTGATTTCAATAGTACTGATAATTATCTGTTATTCATTAATAGCCTACACGGTCGTACCTTGCATCCTGAACATCCTGCTCGAAGAGACCGATATGCATAAAAAGTTACAAGCTGTTGGTCCGTTAAATCACTGGAGTATGGGTGGCGTGAATTACTTTTCACTGCTGTTTCGCAGCCGTGATATATATCGTTGCGTGGAGCACGTGAGGACTGATTGGCTTATAATAACAGATATAGAAGATCGGCAAATAATGCTGAAATATGCCAAATTTGGCCGTTTTGTCGCTGGATTGTGCGCAATTTTCATGCATAGCGGTGTGTTCTCCCATAGCGTGATGCAGGGCATCATACCTACATTTGTATATATCGAGAACGTGAGCGTGTCGATACATATATTACCGTGTCCCACGTACAGCAAGTTCATAGATATTACGAAGAGCCCAGCGGGTGAAATTGCGTTTACCGTGCAGCTCATCTCGAGCATCGTCGTTAATTCCGTCACCGCCGGTGCCTGCAGTCTTGCAGCGGTGTTTGCAATGCACGCATGTGGCCAGTTGAATATACTGATGAGATGGCTGGACCAGCTGGACAATCGAAAGCAGCAGGATATGATACAACATCGATTGGCAATTATTGTGGAGCATCATCTGAGAGTATTAAGGTAATATCGATATAAATTTAAAAGTTAATATTTCTGCTTGAAAAAATAAAATCTTTTATATTTTGATGCTTTTAATCTTTGAGCCAAAAAACTATATCTAATCTGATTCTCTTTTTCCTTCTCTTAATATATTATAATTTAGTTCCAAAAAAAGTTTATATATGTAAAATGTAATTATAATTTACAGCTTCGTGGCACGAATGGAAGCACTTTTAAATCAGATATGTTTTGTAGAATTGTTAGGATGTACGTTTAACTTATGTATGCTCGGATATTATATTATTACGGTACGCTAAAAAATTAAAAAGTAAATGTGTAATTAAGACACATGTACGACTTTATATACTTAAATAAATTGCAAAATGAAAAACGCACATACAAGAACTATCGCAGAGAAAAAATTGCCACAATACAACCAGCGACAGCAAACATATGTTATGATTTGAGAATCACATGACTTTGAGAATCATATGAGTATCGTCATATCTTTGGTATAAGGAAGCATCAAATTTCAGAAGATAAGTATTAATAATTATAATTTGAGATTAGATTGATGAAAATAAAAGAGAAAATCCTGTTTTTAGTCAAAGCAAATTTTAATGCGTAAATATTTCAGGGTGAATTTATATACAAATCCAATTCTGTAAACATTTTGCAAATCGACATTTTTTAATCTTGAAATGCAATCATGAACAGAATTAGAAAGATAATATCATATATTAATTTGACTTGGTTATTTTTATAAAATAAGATTATCATCATCAATATTAGAATTACTTCGTTCTTGTTTTTTAAATGTTGAACAAGAATAAATACTCACAAATGTTGTAAATGTGAATCAGACTGTGCTATGATTTGACGAACAACAAATAACGCTGTCACACGGTGATTTTTTGTGCATCCGCTGTCAGATTTTGGTGATCTTCGTCTACTGTCGTACTGGATGTACTGTGGCATTGCGTTCTTATATTATTTTTTAGAAATATTTAACATATAATAATACTTTTAATAATAATTATATATATAAATTGCATTACATAAATTGTCATAATACATTATGATAAACTTTCAGGGATGGAATACAATAGAAACAAAAATGACAATAGCCTGTATGATGATTATATATATATCCATGACTTTCAACATTTTTATATTCTGTTATATTGGCGAAACGGTAACAGAACAGGTAAAAAATATAAATTATGAAATAAAAATTTTATGGTATAATATATAGGGCGAGTAAGAAATCCTGGACTGGTGCAATATTTGAAAACTAAGCATTTCCGAAAGAAATGTTTCCTAGAAAAGTTGTAGGGTTTTTAAGTGATTTATTCACTGATCTGTTCAGTCTGACATTGGGTGGCGTCAATAAGATCAGATCAAGATTACATCGATTTTTTGCAATGGCACATCCTATTTTTGATTCCAGAATCTAATCGCAGAATCTAATCTAATCTAATAGCTAGTCAAAACCTTTCAAAACACTACAATAAAGTTATTTTTCATTAAGTACTTTTTGATTTATAAGGCTCAAAGGTTATAGTACCGCCTGCATTAGCATTACACAAGGTGTTCGACCAACTGTACTTCTTATTTTCATTTTTACGTAAAAATGAATTTTTTTACAAAAATGAAAATAAGAGGAATAATCTCTAATGATCTTGACAAATGTTATCCAAGACATGATCCTGAACAATATTCAAGAGGTTTTAACCGTCGGACGGCTTATAGCTCGATAGCATTACATCTTGCGTAATGTTAACACCGGCGGTAACTTTCGAGCCTTATAACTGGAAAAGCATTCAATACAAACTGTATTTGTGTATGTAAATTTTATTATAGTGTTTTGAAAAACTCTCGACATCGGTTATAGATTCTGAAATAAAAAATAGGGTGTTCTTTTTAAAAAAATTAATGTGACTTTGATCTAAACGTATAAAAACGTATAAAAATGTATAAAAACATATAAAAACGTTGGCAACGCTACCTAAGGTCAAACTGATAAGATCAGTGTATAGATCATTTAAAACCGTACAATTTTTATAGGAACATTTCTTTCGGAAATGCTTAGTTTTCGAGATATTTCACTTTTTACTCATCCTATATATACATACAATACATTGTATATATATATATTTTCTGAGTTTTATAAAAAAAAAGTGCTAAATATATTATCACAACTTTTCCACATTATAAAATAATTTAATAGTGTAAACAAGTAGGAGAAATAGCTTACATGACTAATTGGTATTGTTTGCCACATAAAACGGCTCGAAGTCTGGTCTTAATTATCTCCCGATCGAGTAATGTAATCAAATTAACTGCAGGGAAACTATTTCATCTTTCCATCGCAACTTTTGGTGATGTGAGTGCACATTAATGTAAATATATTATGTTTTTGCGGCCAAATACATTTCCAAAATGTTTTAGGTAATGAGAACCTCCATGATATATCCAAATATGCTCCGAACCATGACAGATTCTTAGATAATGAGATTTATATCATTTTGTACAAAGCGTTAGCAAATTTTCTAGTTACTATAATTTCATATTATATTTGAATAATAGTATGTATTACTAATAAAATACAAGATATCTATTATCTATATCACTTTTAAATCCTAAAAATAAGATGTAAAAATTATTATTGAAAAATTAATATTTCTTTAAATAATAATTTTTATCTTTTATCGCTAAACAAATTTTTCTATATATTACATTTGAAAGTAATATAAAATAAGTGATAGCGATTTAGAAACTGAATCATAAACTATTTCAATAAGAAATAGATACGTTTGTAGAAAAATTAATAATATAAAATGAGATTTTATTCAAAATGTAAAATTGTTGAATATAAATGTTGGTTTTACTGAATTGTTTCATGTGTGTATATGTGCGGGCGCGCACGCCCCCCCCCTACACACACACACACACACACACACACACACACACACACACACACACACACATATATATATATATTACTTAT
>NW_012130069.1:2826762-2831806 GCF_000143395.1 Atta cephalotes | reverse complement strand
GTAAATTTATATACTATGTATAAATAAACGATATGAATTATTAATAAAATGTAGGACACCTAGAATATGTAATATATTTCTATATCCCGAGAAAATAATATAAATAAATAAAAATTACTAAGAATTAAATTGAAGCAAACTATAAGGATCTAATGATATAAATTCAAACAATAAATAAATTTTAATCGAGCTTGTTTTCGATGTTATATCGATATTCAGTGTAAGAAATGATAAAACGAACGTTTTGATCTTTAATATGGTCATCATCTGTGTCACAATAAATATAAAATTATAAATATATCTATATAAATTTACTATTCTTAGATTCTTATGATTATAGAAACATACATAGTTTACTTGTATATTTATTATGATATGCTAAAAATACGAATGTATTATTAACACTTTGTAACGTCCTTATTTATAAAATATTAATACTAATTTCAGATTTTCCAGAATGGTGTGATTTTGCAGCACGAATGATATCGTATATTATCATAAATGCATCTATGGCTCAATATTTTTATATTTTGTTACAATGACGAGATTCTTACGTGACAGGTAATTCCTCAGGAAATTTATAAGAACTAGAATTATCCGAATTATTATACTTAAGAATGTACGTAAGTTCCTTAACTCCTGCGAGTATAGGGACTCTAATGATATGTTAGTGACAATGAATTTTTTTTTAATTAGATTGTTAGCCTAATGTTTAATCCCCAATCTGATAAGGATCTACAATTTAATTGTCAAATTGGTGATCAAAAGTCTTTTAATTACCATTTGAGCTCTTCAAACACGAAAAAACGCGTATATGGATCTTGAACTCAGATTTAAGGAATCATATGATACTCGATTTCTTGAATGATATAAGCAACGTAAGCATGTATGTTGCTATGCTTGATTTGATGCATACAGTTTGACAAATAACTATGAAATTAGCAATTATTACTTTTGATGGATGCATGCAAGGAAATAAGCTATGAAGTAATCCATAATCAATATAAAAATCATGTACATGCAGCGCTTAATACATCAACGAATTTTAGCATACAGCAAAGTAGGCATGACTATGCGTGTTATCATTCAAGAAATGAATTCGAGCCTTGTGATTCCATCTTTACAGATAGTGAATCAATCGCACCGAGCCGCAAACCATTTGATGCATCATACTTAAGCATAATGGATTTAGGCCCAACTTAAAACTTATCTGTCTCGTTTTAAAGTCAAAAAGAGACAGAAAGAATTTTAAGTCTGATTTAAAATCAAAGTAACTTTGTAATCGAGCCTTAATTATTTTATGTTAAAAAAATCATTTAATGACTTGAGTTGTGACATGAAATGTTTTTTAATTTTTTTCTTCCATTTCTAAAAATATAAAAAACGCTTATTTAGAAATTTTAGAAATTTTACGAATCTACGAATATCTACATTAATTAATTTATTAGTAGTATAAAATAGTTGGCAAAAAGACATATGACTAATTGGAATGCATTAAAATTGTCGTTATCATTCTATGAATAACAGCTCGATAAAGTAACGTTATCGAGAGACTATCATTGGAAATTATTGCAATTGTCAATCGCATTTTGGTGATATGTAATTTTAAATTTATTTATTTAAATGTATTTATGTAAAAAAAATAAATTATTCTCAACATTAAAAAGTTAAATATTTCTTAAAGTTAATATTTCTTACGAAGAGAGATGAGATTATAAAAGAGAGATGAGATTATAAAAATAGTATCTTCTTGAGATTACGTGTATTTTTCTACAAAAAAGTAATTTCTTTTTGTTTAATATTCCTGAAAGATAACGAAACACAATAATGAAGTTTATATACATATCTATTTGTATAATAAAGTTTACATATTTATCTGAATTTTATGTTTATAAAAGTTTCATATTTGAAAAACATTAAATTTATATCTTTGCGAATATATGTTATAGCAAATCGTTAACGAGACATCACGCATCGTACACCGTGAGTATTGATCGACTAATAAGAACGCACAAATATCCTATTACCTATTACTGTTACTCCCTGGCGCAGGCGCCGCTTTCTGCGCGCATGTTTAAGTCGATTCAGTAGCATCCGCACGTTCTGTGAGTAATCATGAATGTCAATGAACGTGTCATGTCACACTTGGACGCGAGTGATTACAGTATTCAGTTGAATCGTTGGTTTCTAAAATCAGTAGGCGCTTGGCCAAGTTCAGCCTCGACGACCATCAAAGAAAAAGTGATTTCAACAGTACTGATAATCATCTGCTACTCGCTGATAGCCTACACGGTCATACCTTGCATTCTGAACATCCTATTCGAAGAAACTGATGTGCAGAAAAAATTAAGAGCTATTGGTCCGTTAAGTCACTGGTGCATGGGTGGCATGAATTACTTCTCACTGCTGTTTCGCAGCCGTGATATATACCGTTGCGTGGAGCACGTGAGGATCGATTGGCTTATGATGACAGATATAGAAGACCGGCAAGTAATGCTGAAATATGCCAAATTTGGCCGTTTTGTCGCTGGGTTGTGCGCAATTTTCATGCATGGCGGTGTGTTCTCGCATAGCGTGATGCAGGGCATTATGCCTACATTTATATATATCGGAAATGTGAGCGTATCAATACATGTATTACCGTGTCCCACGTACAACAAGTTCATAGATATTACAAAGAGCCCAGCGGGCGAAATTGCGTTTATCATCCAGCTCATTTCGAGCATCGTCGTTAATTCCGTCACCGCCGGTGCCTGTAGTCTCGCAGCGGTGTTTGCAATGCACGCATGTGGCCAATTGAATATACTGATGAGATTGCTGAACCAGCTGGACGATCGAAAGCAGCAGGATATGGTACAGCATCGATTGACAATCATTGTGGAGCACCATCTAAGAGTGTTAAGGTAATATCGATAAATTAAAAATTGATATTTTCTGCTTGATGTATAAAAAATTAAATCTTTTATATTTTGATGCCTTTGATCTTTAAGCCAAAACTGTCTTATCTGATTCTCTTTTTCCTTCTCTTAATATATTATAATTTAGTTCTAAAAAAAGTTTATATTATTTAAATGTAAACTATGATTGTAATTTACGTTGCTTACAGTTTCGTGGCACAAATGGAAGCACTTTTAAATCAGATATGTTTTGTAGAATTGCTAGGATGTACGTTTAACTTATGTATGCTCGGATATTATATCATTACGGTACGCTAAAAAATTAAAAAATAAATATGTAATTAAGACACATGTATGTGACTTTTCATACTTAAATAAATTGCAAAATGAAAAATGCATAAACAAGAAATAACTATCGCAGAGGAAAAATTGCCACAATACAACCAAGTGACAGCAAGCACATGTTATGATTTGCGAATCACATGACTTACCGTCATATCTTTGGTATAAGGAAGTTAAATTTCAGAAGGTAAGTATTAATAATTGTAATTTGAAATTAGATTAGATAGGAAATAAATCTAATCAAGTAAGAGAAAATCTTGTTTTCAGTCAAAGTAAATTTTAATGCGCAAATATTTCAGTGTGAATTTATATTGAAAGTTCTGTAAACATTCTTTGCGAGTTGACATTTTTCAGTCTTGAAACGCACTTGAACAGAATTAAAAAGACAATATCATATATTATTTTTATAAGATAAGATAATCATCATCAGTATTAAAATTATTTCATTCTTGTTTTTTATAATGTTGAACAAGAATAAATGACACTCACGCATGTATAAATGTAAATCAGACCGTGGCTATGATTTGAACAACAAATAACGCTGTCACACGGTGATTTTTGTATGCGCTGATTAGATTTTGGCCCACGATCTTCGTTTACTGTCATACTGGATGTACTGTGGCATTGCGATCTTATATTATTTTTTAGAAATATTTAACATATAATAATACTTTTAATAATAATTATATATATATATAAATTGCATCAGAAATTGTCATAATACATTATAATAAACTTTCAGGGATGGAATACAATAGAGACAAAAATGACAATAGCCTGTATAATTATTATATATATATCCATGACTTTCAACATTTTTATATTCTGTTATATTGGCGAAACAGTAAGAGAACAGGTAAAAAATAAATTATAAAATAAAATCTTTATGGTATAATATACAAATATATAGAACGAGTAAGAAGTCCCGCACCGGTACAATATTTGAAAACTAAACATTTCCGAAAGAAATGTTTCCTAGAAAAGTAAAGTTTTAAGTAATTACATAATGTCATCTATTCACTGATCTGGTCAGTCTGACATTGAGTGGCGTCAACGAAATCAAATCAAGATCACATCGATTTTTTTTTAATGGCATACCCTATTTTTGATTTCAGAATTTAATAGCTGGTCAAAAGCTTTTCAAAACACTACAATAAAGTTATTTTTCATAAAATACTTTTCGATTTGTAAGGCTCGAAGATTATAGTACCGCCTGCATTAGATGTCCAACCGACTGTACTACTTATTTTTATTTTTACGTAAAAATGAATTTTTAATGCAAAAATGAAAATAAGAGGAATAATCTCCAATGGTCTTGATCTTGACAAATATTATCCAGGACATGATTCTGAACAATATTCAAAAGGTTTTAGTCGTCGGTCGGCCTTGCGTAATGCTTATGTCGGCGATACTATAATTTTTAAACCTTGTAACTGGAAAAGTACTCAATAAAAAATAATTTTATTATAGTTTTGGAAAGCTCTCAACATCAGTTATTAGATTCTGAAATCACATACGAACAAAAATAGGGTGTTTTTTTTTAAATTAATGTGACTTTGACCTAATCTTGGCAACGCTATCTAAAGTCAAACTAATAAAATCAGTATATAGACCATTTAAAACCGTACAACAACTTTTATAGAAAACTTTTGTAGAAAACTTTTGTAGAAAAGAAATTTCTTTCTGAAATGCTTAATTTTCGAGATATTTCATCGATCTGGGACTTTTGACTTATTCTGTATATACATATAATTGTATATACTTTTCGAGTTTTATAAATAAAAAAGTGGTAAATATATTATCAC
>NW_012130069.1:2817371-2822398 GCF_000143395.1 Atta cephalotes | reverse complement strand
ATAAATTTATATACTATGTATAAATAAACGATATGAATTATTAATAAAATATAGGACACCTAGAATATGTAATATATTTCTATATCCCGAGAAAATAATATAAATAAATAAAAATTACTAAGAATTAAATTGAAGCAAACTATAAGGATCTAATGATATAAATTCAAACAATAAATAAATTTTAATCGAGCTTGTTTTCGATGTTATATCGATATTCAGTGTAAGAAATGATAAAACGAACGTTTTGATCTTTAATATGGTCATCTGTGTCACAAAAAATATGAAATTATGAATATATCTATATAAATTTACTATGATTCTTATGATTATAGAAACTTACATAGTTTACTTGTATATTTATTATGATATGCTAAAAATACGAATGTATTATTAACACTTTGTAACGTCCTTATTTATAAAATATTAATACTAATTTCAGATTTTCCAGAATGGTGTGATTTTGCAGCACGAATGATATCGTATATTATCATAAATGCAACTATGGCTCAATATTTTATATTTTGTTACAATGACGAGATTCTTACGTGACAGATAATTCCTCAGGAAATTTATAAGAACTAGAATTACCCGAATTAATATACTTAAGAATGTACGTAAGTTCCTTAACTCCTGCGAGTATAGGGACTCTAATGATATGTTAGTGACAATGAATTTTTTTTTAATTAGATTGTTAGCTTAATGTTTAATCCCCAATCTGAAAAGGACCTACAATTTAATTGTCAAATTGGTGATCAAAAGTCTCTTAATCACCATTTGAGCTCTTCAAACAAAAAAACGCGTATATGGCGTATATATGGATCTTGAACTCAGATTTAAGATGGAATCATATGATACTCGATTTCTTGAATGATCGATGATGATAAGCAACGTAAGCATGTATGTTGCTATGCTTGATTTGACGCATACAGTTTGACGTTTGACAAATAACTATGAAATTAGCAATTGTTACTTTTGATGGATGCATGCAAGGAAATAAGCTATAAAGTAATCCATAATCAATATAAAAATCATGTACATGCAGCGCTTAATACATCAATTTTAGCATACAGCAAAGTAGGCACTGACTATGCGTGTTATCATTCAAGAAATGAATTCGAGCCTTGTAATTCCATCTTTACAGGTAGTAAATCAATCGCACCGAGCCGCAAACCATTTGATGCCTCATACTTAAGCATAATGGATTTAGGCCCAACTTAAAACTTTATCTATCTCGTTTTAAAGCCAAAAAGAGACAGAAAGAATTTTAAGTCTGATTTAAAATCAAAGTAACGTTGTAATCGAGCCTTAATTATTCTATGTTAAAAAAAATCATTTAATGACTTGAGTTGTGACATGAATTGTTTTTTAATTTTTTTCTTCCATTTCTAAAAATATAAAAAACGCTTATTTAGAAATTTTAGAAATTTTACGAACCTACGAATATCTACATTAATTAATTTATTAGTAGTGTAAAAAAGTTGGCAAAAAGCCATATGACTAATTGGAACGCATTAAAATTGTCATTATCATTTTGATAACAGCTCGATAAAGTAACGTTATCGAGAGATTATCTGGAAATTATTGCAATTGTCAATCGCAACTTTTGGTGATATGTAATTTTAAAATGTATTTATGTAAAAAAAATAAATTATTCTCAACATTAAAAAGTTAAATATTTCTTAATAGTTAATATTTCTTACAAATAGAGATGAGATTATACAAATAGTGTCTTCTTGAGATTACGTGTATTTTTCTAGAAAAAAAGAATTTCTATTTGATATTAATATTCCCGAAAGATAACAAAACACAATAATGAAGTTTATATACATACATTTATTATACATTTGTATAATAAAGTTCACATATATATCTGAATTATATGTATATAAAAGTTTCATATTTGAAAAACATTAAAATTATCTTTGCGAATATGTGTTATAGCAAATCGTTAACGAGACATCACGCATCGTACACCGTGAGTATTGATCGACTAATAAGAACGCACAAATATCCTATTACCTATTACTGTTACTCCCTGGCGCAGGCGCCGCTTTCTGCGCGCATGTTTAAGTCGATTCAGTAGCATCCGCACGTTCTGTGAGTAATCATGAATGTCAATGAACGTGTCATGTCACACTTGGACGCGAGTGATTACAGTATTCAGTTGAATCGTTGGTTTCTAAAATCAGTAGGCGCTTGGCCAAGTTCAGCCTCGACGACCATCAAAGAAAAAGTGATTTCAACAGTACTGATAATCATCTGCTACTTGCTGATAGCCTACACGGTCATACCTTGCATTCTGAACATCCTATTCGAAGAAACTGATGTGCAGAAAAAATTAAAAACTATTGGTCCGTTAAGTCACTGGTGCATGGGTGGCATGAATTACTTCTCACTGCTGTTTCGCAACCGTGATATATACCGTTGCGTGGAGCACGTGAGGATCGATTGGCTTATGATGACAGATATAGAAGATCGGCAAGTGATGCTGAAATATGCCAAATTTGGCCGTTTTGTCGCTGGGTTGTGCGCAATTTTCATGCATAGCGGTGTGTTCTCGCATAGCGTGATGCAGGGCATTATGCCTACATTTATATATATCGGAAATGTGAGCGTATCAATACATGTATTACCGTGTCCCACGTACAACAAGTTCATAGATATTACAAAGAGCCCAGCGGGCGAAATTGCGTTTACTGTTCAGCTCATTTCGAGCATCGTTGTTAATTCCGTCACCGCCGGTGCCTGTAGTCTCGCAGCGGTGTTTGCAATGCACGCATGTGGCCAGTTGAATATACTGATGAGATTGCTGAACCAGCTGAACGATCGAAAGCAGCAGGATATGGTACAGCATCGATTGACAATCATTGTGGAGCACCATCTGAGAGTATTAAGGTAATATCGAAAATTAAAAATTGATATTTTCTACTTGATGTATAAAAAATTAAATCTTTTATATTTTGATGCCTTTGATCTTCAAGCCAAAACTGTCTTATCTGATTCTCTTTTTCCTTCTCTTAATATATTATAATTTAGTTCTAAAAAAAGTTTATATTATTTAAATGTAAAATATTATTGTAATTTACGTTACTTACAGTTTCGTGGCACAAATGGAAGCACTTTTAAATCAGATATGTTTTGTAGAATTGCTAGGATGTATGTTGAACTTATGTATGATCGGATATTATATCATTACGGTACGCTAAAAAATTAAAAAATAAATATGTAATTAAGACACATGTATGTGACTTTTCATATTTAAATAAATTGCAAAATGAAAAATGCATAAACAAGAAGTAACTATCGCAGAGGAAAAATTGCCACAATACAACCAAGTGACAGCAAGCACATGTTATGATTTGCGAATCACGTGACTTACCGTCATATCTTTGGTATAAAGAAGCGTTAAATTTCAGAAGGTAAGTATTAATAATTGTAATTTGAAATTAGATTAGATAGGAAATAAATCTAATCAAATAAGAGAAAATCTTGTTTTCGGTCAAAGTAAATTTTAATACGTAAATATTTCAGTGTGAATTTATATTGAAAGTTCTGTAAATATTTTTTGCGAGTTGACATTTTTCAGTCTTAAAACGCACTTATGAACAGAATTAAAAAGACAATATCATATATTATTTTTATAAGATAAGATTATCATCATCAGTATTAAAATTATTTCATTCTTGTTTTTTATAATGTTGAACAAGAATAAATGATACTCACGAATGTATAAATGTGAATCAGACCGCTATAACTTGAACAACAAATAACGCTGTCACACGGTGATTTTTGTATGCGCTGATTAGATTTTGGCCCACGATCTTCGTTTACTGTCATACTGGATGTACTATGGCATTGCGTTCTTATATTATTAGAAATATTTAACTTAAATAATACTTTTAATAATAATTATATATATATATAAATTGCATCATAAATTGTCATAATACATTATGATAAACTTGCAGAGATGGAATACAATAGAGACAAATATGACAATAGCCTGTGTAATTATTATTTATATATCCATGACTTTCAACATTTTTATATTCTGTTATATTGGCGAAACAGTAAGAGAACAGGTAAAAAATAAATTATAAAATAAATATTTTATGGTATAATATACAAATATACAGAACGAGTAAGAAGTTCCGCACCGGTACAATATTGGAAAACTAAACATTTCCGAAAGAAATGTTTCCTAGAAAAGTAAAGTTTTAAGTAATTACATAATGTCATCTATTTACTGATCTGGTCAGTCTTTTGACATTGAGTGGCGTCGACGAAATCAAATCAAGATCACATCGATTTTTTTTAATGGCATACTCTATTTTTGATTTCAGAATTTAATAGCTGGTGTCAAAAGCTTTTCAAAACACTACAATAAAGTTATTTTTCATAAAATACTTTTCGATTTGTAAGGCTCGAAGGTTATAGTACCGCCTGCATTAGATGTCCGACCGACTGTACTACTTATTTTTATTTTTACGTAAAAATGAATTTTTAATGCAAAAATGAAAATAAGAGGAGTAATCTCCAATGGTCTTGATCTTGACAAATATTATCCAGGACATGAACAATATTCAAAAGGTTTTAGCCGTCGGTCGGCCTTGCGTAATGCTAATGCCGGCGGTACTGTAATTTTTAAGCCTTGTAACTGGAAAAGTACTCAATAAAAAATAATTTTATTATAGTTTTGGAAAGCTCTCAACATCAGTTATTAGATTTTGAAATCACATACGCACAAAAATAGGGTGTTTTTTTTTAAATTAATGTGACTTTGACCTAATCTTGGCAACGCTATCTAAAGTCAAATTAATAAAATCAGTATATAGATCATTTAAAACCGTACAACAACTTTTATAGAGAACTTTTGTAGAAAACTTTTGTAGAAAAGAAATTTCTTTCGGAAATGCTTAGTTTTTGAGATATTTCATCGATCCGAGACTTTTGACTTATCCTGTATATACATATAATTGTATATACTTTTCGAGTTTTATAAATAAAAAAGTGGTAAATATATTATC
>NW_012130069.1:2801268-2816451 GCF_000143395.1 Atta cephalotes | reverse complement strand
TTTGTTCAGAGATATACTATATATATATATATATATATATATATATGTCTCTCTAATCCTTAATACTTTCCTTTTATATGTTATAATGTAGCTATATATAAGAGTTTCCACTTTAAATGCCTTTCATTCATTTATATTGAGCATTATGCCTAAAATTTTTTTGGAGTGTTAATATATTAATGTTTTAATTGCTTTACCTAGTAAATTCCAAACGATACAAGATGACGAAAAATAAAAAATTCGTTGTTACTTTCGAAAAAGTATCTTCATATTCTTCACAGAACGCAGTCTTCTGTCAAACTGACAAATAGGCTTCGTGTGAGGAACGATTATCGATTGGACACGCGTGCGCTCTTCTCAACGCTACCGATGTGTTTTACAGCGCGAACTTTCCTAAACGTTGGCGCAAGCGTATTTTCGGATATGTCTCTAGATACATTTCTATACGATTATTGCAGTAATACATAGGTCGCTTTTGTGAAACGATCATGAGCAATCTGAAACGCATCCTAATAAATTTCAAAAATGTCAATGATTACAGTATTCAATTTAATCGATGGTTTCTTATATCACTCGGTGTTTGGCCGCAAAGAAGCGCGAGCAAAATAAAACAAATTGTGGTGTCAATGCAAATCTTTATTTTTTCAATCGTGGTGGCAGTCATTATGATACCATGCACATTATATGTATGCTTTGAAAAAAAAAAATTTGGTATTAGAATAAATGCTATCGTTCCGTTGATGCACAGAATCATGGGATCTATAAATTACTGGCAATTACTTACGCATAACAAAGATATTCAACATTGCATACTACATATGGAGACGGATTGGAAACTCGTTCGGAAAATGGATGACCGCGAAGTTATGTTGCGATATGCCAAAATTGGCCGTTTCATAACCAAATTTTGCGCAATATTTATGCATAGTAGTGCGATCTTTGCCATCGCAGTCAAAGCAATGAAAACTACGACTGTTATTATCGGTAATGAAACTTTTAAGATGTATCCGATGACATGTCCACCACACAGCAAAATCGTTGACATAAGATTCAGCCCTACGAACGAGATTCTGCTGAGTGTGCAATTGTTGTCGACACTTATAGTGAGTTCCTCTACAGTAGCTATATGCAGTCTTGCCGCCGTTTTTGCAATGCACGCCTGCGGTCAACTGAACGTATTGCATACATGGCTAAAAGAACTTGCTGAGGAGAAGACATATCATTTAGCAGAACAAAAACTTGCTGTTATTGTGGAGCATCACTGGAGAGTCCTCAGGTATTTTGTTTAAAAGGGAACATAACAAAAAGGGAAAAATATTATATATCTTAAAATTTATCTTGAATATGATAGATTGTAGTACAATATAATATTTTAAAGATTTTCACCATGCACTGCAGTAAAAATTTATTTTATACCTTATTGTTTTATTAGTGAATGAGATAGATTTACATAAAATTCTTTGAAATATAATGTCCCACGACTAAATAATATTTTTAGGATAAACTCTCTCCGTGAACCAAGTGTCATCTTCCGGTTGTATAAGCTTTGATTATGTTAAAATATAGAGACAAAAATAAGATTTTCTATTTTATAATAATGATATACTTTATAATAATGATAAAAAATTCTTTATAAAAAACTTTATTTATTAACAAATTAAAAATTAAAAAATGATTATTAAAAATATGAAGTACTCTTAAAATCATTCAACTTTTATTTAAAATTTGTTTATATTTTCAACTGTTTATTAAAAATTTTTTTCTTTCTGAGTGAATATTAAATTTTTTCAAGGTAAAGTTATATTCCTTTAACGTGCAAAAAAAGAAATTATTAAAAAATACCCATCTTTTATTTTTGTTTATATTTTAACATAAACAACGAAGATAGCAAAACTTAAAATTGGAAGGGGTATACTTGGTTGTGTTTTTTTGTTAATTCACTTAGATCTTAAATATCGATTACAAGTTTCTTTTCATTGAGTGTTAACTTTAATCGAAAATATTTACTCTGAAATTTTCTTAACTAGATTTTCAAATCCAATACTTTAAATTAATGTTTTTTTTAACTTTAAAAGTTAACGTAATGGAACAATTCATTTTTCATTTTGAAAGTCAAAATTCGAGGAAAAAAATTATGTAACTTAAACTTATGTAAAGTTGTAAAAAATATTTGTTATAAACAATTTTCATAAACAATATAATTAAAGAAAAGGTCAAAGTCATTGAACTCATGAATACTAATTTAAAGTGAATTTCACGAAAGAAAATACCCTACTTGAATACATTTTGACTACATATGTTTCAGCTTTGTTGTACAAATAGAGAATATTATGCATAAAGCTTGTTTAGGAGAATTAATGGGATGCACGCTGAGTATGTGTTTACTTGGATATTACTCTATTTTGGTACGCTAAAAATAAATAAAATTTCTTTGCATATTACAAATGATGTAATTGAAATGCTGCAAAAATAGATTAATCTTATTTTTTTGTAATAAATAAAACGATCAATTGATTTTGCAGAATTGGGCTAATTTCGATGCAGCAAAAATATTTGCATGTATAAGTTTTTATATATCATATACGTTTAATATATTTATATTTTGTTACATCGGTGAAGTTCTCACGGAACAGGTAATATTTCAAAATTAAAAAGATTTTTTAGACGTTTGAAACTTTTCTCATTTTGATTGTATACAAAATATAATATAATGTTATCTAATTATATAAGTATAAAAATATTGAATATTTGATTATTTACATTTTATTATTATATTTAAGAAAAAATAATATAATTGTGTTCACACATATTTAAATTATTCTTTAATATTTCTTTATCATCATTGTTAAATGTTTGACACTTCAAAAAATTTGTAAATTTATTTATTTATTAGTGCAAAAATATCGGGGAAATAGCATATATGACCAATTGGTATAAACTGCATCACAAAACAGCACTTAAACTCACTTTGATATTCATGCAATCCAATTATGTCATTAAGATAACAGCAGGAAAAATATTTCGGTTATCCATAGCAACATTTGGCGATGTAAGTAATACATTATAATAGAGTTATTAATAGCATTAAATAAAATTTTAATATAATTTATTTTCTTGTTATGCATGTATTGTTATAATTATTCTACGTAATGATTTGATTATTTAATTTTACATATATCATATCAAAGCAAATATTAACAATATAATCAACAGTTATACATTATTTATTATTCTATTATTTATTATTCTAACAAAAACGAGAAATCTTGTTATTACAGATAATAAAAACTTCCACAGCATATTTAAATTTTTTGAGAACAAACATGACTGTATAAAGCGTAGAGAAACAACAAGTTATAAGACACACATAAATTATTTTCTAGATAGAAATGTAAAATAAACTAATAATTATGATACAAAAGGGTTTTCTGTGATACGGTTCTTAAAAGCAAAAATGATATCCTTGACAGTTCTCTTGAAACTAAAGAAGTAAAAACTCAATACTTTATAAAATTTGTATGCATAGCCATAAAAGTATTTTTATATTCCTCTTTAAATGCGACCTTTTGCGAAACTGACAAGACAAAACACCTGCTAGGAAAAAAATCGATTTGATATGCACGCGATACTCTCAATAAAAAAGTACCAATGTAAGAGTTCATCAAACTTTAGAAGTTGGCGCACGCGCTTATTCAAATAAAATCCTTGCTAGAACCATTGTCCACCCTGGCAGTGCGCCAAGCTAATTCACGAAGTGAACATGATGAATTTGAAACATGATTTGAGAAACGTTGATTTCAAACACATTAATAATTATAGTCTGCAAATTAATCAATGGTGCTTAAAACCGATAGGTGCTTGGCCCATAACAAGCACGTCGAGTACATTAGAGAAAATTGCTGCGATAGTACTGATCATCTTTTGTTCACTTACAATAGCAATCGTTACGGTGCCATGTATACTGTATATAATATTGGAGAATCAGACTATCATAGCAAAGATAGGCGCCTTTGGGCCATTATTTCATAGGATTATGGGTTCGATAAGCTATTGGACGTTGCTCAAGCGTAGCCACGATATTCACAATTGCATACAGCACATGGAGATAGATTGGCAGCTTATACAAAGAATCGGAGATCGTGAAACGATGCTACAATACGTTAAGTTCGGACGTTTTCTTGCCGGAATTAGTGCGGCGATCACGCAGGGCGGTCAGCTGCTCTTCGGCACCGCAAGAGCAATAAAGACTACGACCATCATGGTCGGGAATGAGACTTTTAAAACGCGTCCAATGACATGTCCGACATACAGTAAGATTCTCGATACGAGATTCAGTCCTATAAACGAAATCATGCTGACTATACAATTCGTGTCGGCATTTGTAGTAAGTTCCGCAATAGTAAGTGTTTGCAGTCTCGCCGGAGTTTTCGCGATGCATGCCTGCGGCCAACTCAACGTATTGTATGCATGGTTAAACGAACTTGTAATTGATTACGAAGAAAAGGGAAATCAATCAGTTGAGCAAAAATTGGCTGCTATTGTGGAGCATCACTTGAGAGCATTAAGGTACTTTATTATTGAGCTATATTTCTTGGATGTATAATATTTTGCTTTAACAAATATATAATAATAATAAAGGCACAATTTTAAGAGATAGATATTTATTTTTTTCTATATCAACATTTCATAATAAATAAATATTGTCATTAATACGATGTAAATATATGCTCGACAAAATTTTGCAAAAAAATTTTGTTAATGAAGAGTTCGCACTTAAACATTCCGCAATTATACAAATGTATTACAGTTTTATAGCACGTGTGGAAAGTATTATGCATAAAGTTTGTCTTGTAATATTGATGGGCTGCACGCTAAATATGTGTTTACTTGGATATTACTCGATTATGGTATGATTAAAAGAAATACATTATTAAAAACGCTGTTTTACATCTCTTTAATTATAAAGAATCAAATGCAATTATTAATAATATAATAATATATAGTAATAATAATAGAGTTGTTAAATTTTAGTATAGTAATAATAATAGAGTTGTAAATTTTATTATTTATGAATAAATTTGTAAAATTAATATTTCAGAATTGGGGTGCTTTCGATGCAGCAAAAATATTGTCATATATTACTTTATATACTTCAATGGGATTTAATATATTTATTTTTTGCTATATCGGCGAGATTTTGACAGAGCAAGTAATACATCTTTCAAGATTAAAATAATTTTTTTAGAAATGTGAAATCTATTCAATCCGTTTATAAAATATAGAAAATAAAAACAAAAATAATTATATTTATATAATTAGCTGCTTTTTTGATACTTTCTGCAGAAATGTAGATATTTATATTTATAATGAATTTAAAAATATTTATATTTTTTTATTAGTGTAAAAATGTCGGGAACGTGGTATACATGATTAATTGGTATCAATTACCACACAGAACAGCTCTTTGTCTTATTTTAATAATAATGCAATCAAGTAACGTAATCAAAATAACTGCAGGAAAATTAGTTCATTTGTCTATTGCAACTTTTGGCGATGTAAGTAATATATCAATTAAATTCCTTATAATATTAATCTCAGATTTAATAAATATAAAATTTAAATTTTATTTAATATTTATTTTAATTATATTAATTATATTTGACCGAAATGTTGTAATGCAAAATTTTATACATGAAATCGTACATTGTTAATAGAAACAAAAATTTTGCTATTTTAGGTAATTAAAACTTCCATGGCTTATTTAAATATTTTACGAACAATGACATAAAACTTGTAGAGAGCAATGTAGTTAATTAGAAATATGTAGCAAATTAGGAAGTTGGACAAATTTTTATATAGAATAGATGAAATATTTTCCAGGTAGGATATTAATATTATCTAAATATAAGTAATGTTTATAATATGTACATCAGATTTTTAAATTTTTCAAAAGTTTAGTGGGAATTTTTCGACGATTCGCTTAAAATTAAGTAATTAAAATTCAATACTTTACAAAATTCATACTTCCACAAATTTTCACACACTTGTCTGAATAATATTCCTCCTGTTAAATTGACAGAACAAATAACTTGCTGTGAAGTTATTGATTGTACAGTTCCTCTCAGAAAAAAATATGTCAATATGAACTTTCTCCAAACTTTGCCAGAAGTTGGCGCATGTGCCTCAAATAAAATTTTTGCAAGTACATTGTCCTACGTCGGGTGCATTCATATGACAAAGTTTCGACCTATGTCTCGATGTATGTCCAGAATCACTAGCTTAAAAAATTATGATTACAGTTTTCAACTGGATGATTCCTCAAGCCGATCAATGCTTGGCCACACATAAACAACTCAAGCATAGTGTGCAAGATACTTGTGTTATACACATTTTCATTTATGTGATCGTGGTGGCATTAATAACGATATCATTATTCGAGAAGGCCAATATCAAATTAAAACTGAACGCCATTGCTATTTCGGTAAATCATTGGATGCTTCTTAAATGTAGTAGCAATGCTTGTAAATTAATGGAGACCGATTGGAAAATTATATACAGGCTCGAAAATTGCCAAATAATGGTGCATGGTTGCCAAATATGTTAAATTAAATCGTTTCATCGCCGGGATCTGTGAGATGATTATGCCTGGCAGTATTCCTATTTAATATAACATAGCCAAGGCGAAATTCAAAATTCATACCCATCACTGTTGGTAATAAGACTTTTAGGATGCATTCGATGTCCGATTTACATCAAAATCATTGATATAAGTTTCAGTCCTGTAAATAAAATCATATTGATTGCAATTTCTATGCAACATTTATAGTGAGTTCATCTACTGTCGGTGCTTGCAACCTAGCTGCCGTTTTCGTAATGCACGCCTGTCGTCTAAACTAAACATGCTATATATATGCCTACTAAACTCGTAGAAAATCAGAAGAGAAATTATATAACGAACAAAAACTAAATATTATTTTGGAGTATCATCTCCGAGTATTTAGGTACGTAAATAGAAAACATATCAGAATATTTCAGACAATGTACATTTTATATATAACAATATTGAAAAAAGAGACGTTATTGTTAAAATAAATATTAATAAATTTTTGAAATTATTAAGAAAGTATCGTTATGTAAATATTCATTCGTCGTATTCTATTTCTATTCAAACGTAAGTATTCTACTTATATGCAAACATCCTTTCTCGGAAGAAAACTTCTTTTACGTTTAATGATTATTATTATGTACATTTCAGTTTTTTCATGTATGTTCATGTATGTACATTTCAGTTAGTATGCATAGAAAGTATTATGAATAAAATCTCTCTTTTGTAGAATTGATGGGATGTAAATATGCTTATTTGAATACTACTTAATTATGGTATCCTAAACATTAAAAAAAAAAATCACATTTTATTAAATATATCAGTAATTACTTATATGAATATTCAAATGTCGTTATATTATTGAAAAAATAGATTTCGGACTAATTAATCATGTGTCTTTATATAAAAATAAATGTTATTAGTTATAACTTTTTAGGCTTGGGAAGATTTTGATGCAACAAAAATAACATCTTATGTTAATATATATCAATGCATTTCGATATTTTTATATTTTGTTATATCGGAAAGATAATCACGGAACAAATATATAAATCAAGAATGGAATAATGTTTTATGTTTCTCGATATAACTCAATGAACCTTGATTTAACTTCATAAAACAAATTCATATGTTTTACAAAAGTACCAAAGCATAATTTGCTCTTAACAATTATTAATTATTTATATTTATAATAATTAGTATGTAATAAGTAATATATAAATATAAATATATATATATATATATATATATTTGACTTTATAAATTAGTGCAAACATATTGGGGAATATATAACCGATTGGTATAATCTACATCACAAAACTTAAAACTGCACTTGGACTCGTTATAATAATAATTGCACAATCAACAAATAACATATTAAAGGAAAATTATTTCAAATGTTTATTACAACGATTTGGCGATGTAAGTAATGCATATATTTATTCAAAAAATATCAAAAAGGCAAAAAAGATATAGAAATAAAAGTTAAAATTAACATTTTAATTTTTACAGTGTACATATTTCTATATTTTACTAATTACAAGTCTTAATAATCCCACAAAAAGTTATCAATTTTATGTTACCTATTGTATTAAAAACATAGTTATTATGTTTTTTAAATAAATATTTATATGTTATAGATAAAAATAAATATTCTAATGTTACAGGTAATAAAAACTTTCAAGTATATTTCAGTATATTTAAATCTTTCACAAACATTAACAACAAAAAACCATAATAGATTTAAAAATTTAGAAAATATATATTATATAAAACAAGATAGGAAATATCCTCTAAATCAAGATTTGACAAAATCAATTATAATATTAGAATTAGATACATAGAATTATGGTTCATCAAATAATTATTGAAAATGTATGCAATAAAATGTTCTGATTTTCATATATTCGTTTATAGCATTTTCTATATTTAAGAAGTTCTAATTTTTATCTAATTTACATAACTTATTAATAAATAAAAGAACATGGTTACAATATAGTATCAATATAGTATCAATATAGTATCAAACCTAAAAAATTTACTAAATTAAAATACTTTTAATATCACTTCTACTAATTTATCCTTATGACACGCGATGTTCTCCCAGATATGTGATAATAGAAACTCTTAATTAACAACAAACAATTATAGCGATTGAATGTACGTCTCTCTCAAAATAATTTTACAATGCTAGGCTGTTCACCAAAAATCGGCGCAAGCTTTTCAGATTCCAACACAATGAATTATCTATCTGTGGCAGTGCACCTTTCATGAAAAATCATGCAAAAATATGCATTAAATATGCATCAATAGGCGATAGATAAAAAAAGCACAATTACAGTTTATAACTTATATTAGTCGATTTTTTTTAAATCAATCAACACGTGATTACAAATAAATGTATTTCAATATAGAACAAATCTTTTATATTATTACAAATTCTTTTTTTTTTCAAGTACGTACAATAACATCAAAAAACCGCAACCATCATCATTTGTAACGCATCCGATGATGACTTATAACAACATTATTGATATGAGATTCATACCTATGAAATAGCGTTGGTTATGAAGTTTTTATTAAGGTTTCTTAGTATGATGAGTTCCTTTGCCATCATCCTTTGCAGTCAAGCTGTTTTAGCAATACGTACTTATGGTTAGTTGAACGTGCCGTATGCGTAGCACTACATAAACTTGTTGAAAAACACGAGAGGGAAAATTATAGCTGCAAGAAAATTAACCGCTATAATGGAATTATCTGAGAATATTAAAGTATTTTACACACAGGCACTCATTCAAAAAAATACACATAAATTCTCTAAACTTGAAATAATTTGAATTAATCATTTGAAAATAGATAATTTTAAATTTATTTTTTGCTTTTTTTAAATTATTAATTTATTTCGTCATTGTATTCACGAAGAATTCAGATGACATAAAAAAACTTTACAGTTTCATTTTATGTGTTGATAGGATATATTATGAATAAAGTTTTTCTCCTGCGAAATGCACGACAAATATGTGTCTTCTTGGATATTACACTATTATAATATGTTAAACAATATACCGAATGATAGTTAAGAGTGTCTATACACGCCCTAGTTGTAATCTTGCGGTAATTATTTCTGTAATCGTTCAACGTCCAACAAATAGTATCAGTGATATTGCTCACTTACACCTTAAATAGCATCTCTTCTCCGAACTGTGTGTGTGTGTACAAGTTTACAGAAAATTTCGATGGCTTCACATTTTTGTTCGCAGAAAATTTGATTATTTCGTGAACTCAAACGCATTGCGTAATTAATGGTATTCATAATTTGATTTTGCGATAATTGTTTTTATAGTTGTTCCGGTAACAACTATAAAAACAATTATCGCAAAATCAGAATTATGTAAGATGTGATCAGACAACTCTTATCTGTCACTAACAATAAATACATCTATTAACATTGATTTGTATTTACACAAAAAAATCTTATTCATGTCTCAACCATCTTCGTCCCTCGTCCCTCGTGTATTAAAAATGTGTATTAAAAAAGAATAGATAAATTAAATGATAAAGATAAGTCCAAATATTTTAATTTTTAAACTTGGGAAATATTCTCTCGGAAAAAAGATACCTTACATTAATGTATATTTCGATGGATCTCAATAATTTTATATTTTGCTACATTGGAAGAATAATTGTAAAACATAATAGTATTAAGAAATATTTTTTTTTTCAAGACATTATATATCTTAAGATATCAGAATAAATTAATATATCGTGAAAATAAAATTTAGTTAATAAAATAATTATGTTAAACTCAAGATTATAAGTGATTACATTATAATTTCCAAGATGTATACTAAATAATTTTTTTATGATATTTATCATGCTTGTTATTATAATTTCTGTATATTAAAATATAGAAATAATTTTCATATTTATTGAAATTATATGTTTACTCTTTTTAAGAGTATAAAAAACAAAATTATTCGTGTTCGGAATTATACTACTTTATTCTTTATATTTTCTGATTTCCATATACTCATTTTTATAATATTGTCTATATTAAAAAATTTTTTTTTTCGCGAATTTTTTTTCGTCATTTAATTAATTTACCTTTTAATCAATATATGAGAAATATAGTTGAAATATATTACCGAAAATTTGATGAAATAACTTCTAATATTACTTCCACAAATCTATCCTTACACTCCTCATGACACGCGATGTTCTCTCAGACTTTGGACAATGGAAACTCTTGACGAACAATTATATCGATTGAATATACACCCCTCTCAAAGTAACTTTGTAATATTAGATCGTTCATCAAACTCTTTTGAAGATCGGCGCAAGCGCTTCATCATATACTGGCGGTAAGTTGTCTAATCATCGCAGTGCACTGTGCGCTTTCGTGCAGCGATCATGTCAAATATCAAAAACGCGCCAAAAAACAAGATATCGAAACAATATAACAATTATAGTTTACAATTCAATCAATGGTTTCTCAAGCCAATTGGTGCGTGGCCACAAAAAAATGAGAGATCAATGTGGAAAATTTTTATATTATTACAAATTCTCATTTGTTCAAGTTTAATAGCATTAATAACGGCACCATGTGTATTATATGTATTACTTGAAAAAGTGAACATCAAGCAAAGATTGAACGCAATTGGACCACTGCTTCACAGGCTTATGGGCATGATCAATTACTGGGTGCTGTTAAAGCGCAGCGGCGATATTCACAAACTAATACGACACATGGAAACAGATTGGAATCTCGCACAAAGAATAGACGAACATGAACTGATGCTGCAACATGCCAAGTTCGGTCGTTCCGTCGCTATGATCTGTGGACTAATTATGCAAGGCGGTACGTTTCTGTTCAGTTTAGCAAGAGCATTGAAAACTACAACCATCATTGTCGGCAACGAAACTTTTACGACGTATCCCATGACCTGTCCGGTTTATAGCAAGATCATTGACACGAGATTTAGTCCTGTGAATGAAATCGCATTGGTTCTGCAGTTTCTGTCAACGTTTGTACTGAGTTCTTCTACTGTCGGTGCTTGCAGTCTGGCTGCTGTCTTCGCGATACATGCTTGTGGTCAGCTGAATGTGCTGTCTATATGGTTACATGAACTTGTTCAAAATCAGGAAAAAAAAATCATATAACTCAAAAAAAATTGGCCCTTATTGTGGAACATCATCTGAGAGTATTGAGGTATTTTATATGCTGATACTTGTTAGAAAATGCATATCTTAGAGTTCTATAAGCAAATTCTTTATATTTATTGGAATAATTTAAAAATAGATATTGTCATTTTATTTGAAATTAAGATAAATTTACTTTTATTTTCTAAATGATAAAAAAATCTTATCATTGTGTTCACGAAAAACATCGTTTCAATGTGCAAATTATTTGTAAATGAATTCTACTATGTATATACTTCTATGTTATATCATTTATACATTCAGTTTTATATCACGTGTGGAAAGTATTATGCATAAAGTTTCTCTTGCGGAATTAATGGGATGCACGACAAGTATGTGCCTACTTGGATATTATACTATTATGGTATGCTAGAACTGTAAGAAAATGAAAATCTTATTAGACATAAATAAATGTCATTTATTTATGAAAAACATTTCTATTCTATTAGAAAATGTGTATTAAAAACAATAAATTATACGATAAAGATAGAAGTTTATATTTTAAGTTTATATTTTTAGGCTTGGGAAACGCTCGATACAGCAAAAATAACATCTTACTTCATTGTATATTTATCAATGGGTTTCAATATTTTTATATTTTGCTACATCGGAGAGATTATTACAGAACAGGTAATATGCCGAGAATTAAAAGATATTAAAAAGTCAGATTTTGATGTATTTATAACTTTTTTAATTTATTAATTAGTCAATAATCGCGTTAAGCAGAATACGTTTTCGCATGTATTGGAAGTTTTCTTTGCTGGGATATAACTATCCCTAGATCTTAATTTCGCGTGAAGAAAAGTACCAATTATTGCGAAATAAACTTCTTTCTTCTGAACATGGGCATTTCTTGCTTTTAATTTTCCATTGAATTAAAACTAGGAATTAATCATAATAAGGACTGAGCGCTCATTGAGTTACTTTGTTTCCTGTAAATGCAGCCAGTATTTTTTAGAAAAAAGTAAAATATAATACTCTTACAGTAATAGAGAAAAATTCTATAATAAAACTGAATATTTTTCTTTAATATCTTGTAAATACAAATTGTCAGATTCTTTTCATTACGCATAAAAATTTTAACATTTTATATTATATGTCAATTTATGTCAATGTATTAAACAATATTTATCAATTTATTAGTGCAAATATGTTGGAGAAATAGCATACATGACTGATTGGTATAATCTACATCACAAAACTGCACGTGACCTCATTTTGATCATTGCTCGATCGAGTAATGTGATTAAGATCACTGCAGGAAAGTTATTCCATTTATCTATTGCAACTTTTGGTGATGTAAGTATACAGATGTATTATTTTATCTTGTTAATAAAAAAATAATAAATTACATCTTATATTTCAATGATTGCAAATGAAAATCATTTTATATAAATTGAATTAGCCATTATCTTTAAAACATTCATTCAATTATATGCGAGTATATGATTAAAAAGTTCAAATTTTAATATTATTTTTACAATATAATATACACATTGTTTTTGTATTGTATAGAAACAAGTATGTTATTGTTCTAGGTAATTAAAACTTCCATAGCTTATTTAAATCTCTTGCGAACAATGACTATGTAAAAAATGATTGTGTAAAACATAAGTTAAAAAATATGAAGGATATATATTTTATATAGAACAAATTATCACATATATATATATATATATATTCACAAGAAAAGATTTAATAAAAAAAATCGACGATTATGTCAAAATGAAGATTATAAGCTATTAAATTATTTTTGAAAATGTACATTACAATTTTTTATGGTCCTCTTTTTATGCTTGTTATTATAATCCCTATATTTAAAGGTATTAATTTTTATATTCATCTAAAATACATATTTATCATTTTTAACAATATGAAAAATATTTGAGTACTCCTCAATGTCAGTGCGGAAATCATATACAAACTATCAAATTCATAATTTACATTTAATTTCTGCATTGAGAAAAATTCAATTAAAGTCGGAATATTTCGGTTAATTTCGATGGTAAGTAAATTCCAATTATTTGAGAATTATATCTTATTATTTTACAAATATATAAATTACACAACAATAACTGCGGAAGCTCACTTGACAATTTATTTACATCTAATTTATTCTTCGAACTACAAAACTATTTTCATTATTTTTGATTCATTAATCAATTAATTTTTTAAATTGCTAAAACAGATGTTTTTACTGACATATAAACATTTTATTTGTACGCATACTTATATTTATCGAAAGATAACTTCACCACATGAATCTCATATCTAATAATAATGTTGTTATGTAATATTTCAGTTGTATAGCAGACGTGCAAAGTATTATAAATCTCTTTTGTGAAACTGACTGATGTACGATAAGTACCTGTTCAATTAACTAAGATATGTTGAAAATATATTAAATATAGAAAAAAGTTCGTGGCGTTTTTCCCATTAGATGGCATTAAAAAAACGCCACGAACTTTTTCCCATACCGTATATTTAAAAAATTTGACATTAATAATTTTTATGTATATACGCATTCATATATCATATTATTGAAAAAAATAGATTTATAGAAAATAACTAAGTTTTTATATAACGTAATTAATTAAGTTTATATATAAAGATAAAGATAATAATTATAACTTTTAAGCAGGGAAGATTTTGATACAGCAAAAAAACATTCTATTAATTTAAACTTACTGACAAATTTCAATGTTTTTATATTTTATTATATTTTATATTTTATTAAAACAAGTATATTAGAAAATCAGAATGTTTATATTTGAATAAGGCAATGAATTTTGATTTAACTTTATAATATACGATATTATATTATTATATATAAATATTAAAAGTAGAATTCTTTTGCTTTTAACAAAGCTTATTTGAGTCTATATTTTGTATAGATCATTTAAATTTTTAATATGTAACAAATTTTATTAATCATTTAAAAAATTTTAAATAAATATTAAAAAATTTTAATTTTATACCGATTTATTAGTGCAAGCATTTTAGGGAAATGTTATACATATATGATTGATTGATATAATCAATATCACAACACTGCATTTGATCTTATTTTAATAATTGCAAGGTGAAGTAATAAAGATTATTGCAGAAACATTATTTTAATTGTCTATCGCAATTTTCGGCGATATAAGATGTATTAGTATATATCGTCAGAAAAACGTTTTTAGAATTAAAACGCTATACATATTTCCATTATATTTTATTAATTACGAAACTTGACAAATAAACCTCATAAAAAATAATTAATTTTGTATCTTTTCATTGATTTATATTTATAAATATATTTACTATTCTTAAAATATATAGCAATTTAAATGATATATACAAGAAACATTTTATATTATCACAGGTTATTAAATACT
>NW_012130069.1:2789956-2800369 GCF_000143395.1 Atta cephalotes | reverse complement strand
TATATATATATATATATATATATATATATATATATATAAAATATTTTACATAACATTAATCGTAAACTGCAAACATTGGTAAGTAATAATCGATCGAGAAACGTCCATCGTAAATAAAGAAAAAGGTTATATTCGATCAAAACGGGTGAAGTTTGAAGTTTAATAATTAAGATCTACACCTTTTGCGAATTCGCATGTCACGCAAAAAGTATCCCTGCACTCTTTCGCTCTTATTCTTCTAAAAAAAATATATAAACGTACTTGACATGTGAAACATCGTGTCTTTTAAATCATTGACATATAATACTGGACGGAGCATTAGTATCAAAATCATCTTGTCAGATCTAAAAAGAGATAGAGCAATATTTGAGTAGTAGTGAATCAAGGGTCCTGAGGTATTAAGTACTTAGATACATCCGTGCTCAGAGTGTTACTTTTGCATAAAATAAAAACGTAAAAACTATATTTTAAGTTTTATTTTGTATTTAATATATATAATTAATAACATTTAGAATTATCATCTACGTTAATACCAATCAATATTTCTGTGAGGACTTCTAACTTTAAAGAATACAGTATTGTCCTCCCTCTCCTGAAACATAATTCGATTAATAAGACAAGAGTAGAAAGAGAATTCTGTGCCCAAATGTTTACCTTACTCTTTCTAAATCTCTTTCAAGATGAAAGAGATTTCGTCGTATGCTCTATCCAATACTATATGTCGATGGTATAAATATGTATAATAATATATGTGTATAATAATATATGTGTCTTTATAAAGATATATACACAAAATAGTTAATGTGATTAAAATGATTTTTTGGATTTTTTGGAATATAGCTCTAAATGAAATGACAAAGAAAAATGTTAAAATCGCTGAAGCACATGAATGGTAGCACAATCAAAATCTGATTCTCAAACTGTAATTTATCAAGGATAAAGGGTAGAACTATCTTCATAAATAGTGCAACCGGGGAAACGCTATTAGCGCTTCTGTCATTCTATCTTTATTGTTTATTAAACATAAAAAAAGAATAGAATGAACACAAATAACGCTAATAGCATCTCCCTAAAGGCACCTATAATCTCTCAAACAAGATACTGATGCAATCGATATTAACTCACTTATGACGGGCTCAGTTAATCATCCATTCAATACAAATTTAAAAAGTAAATAGAGCCAATTCTTGAAATTGTATAATTCATTCCTATATCTTTCTGATTTCAATATTTCTATTTATAATATTTTCCATATTTCAAAATATTCTAATTTTTATCGCAACTTAATTAATTTATCCCGTTAATCAATATAACAAAAAATACAGTTAAGATATAATATCAAATTCAAAAAATCTGTTAAAATCAAAAATTCTTAATGAACTTCCATAATTTTATGTGATTCCATAACTTTATATGATTCCATAATTTTATATAATGATCTCTCACAAATATCGGATAATAAAAACTCTCGACAACTAATTACATCGATTGAATATACGTCCCTCTCAGAGTATCTTTACCAACTCACCAAACTCTTCTGAAAATCGGCGCAAGCGCTTTGTCATATTTCGACACGATGAGTTCAATGAATAATTTTTCCGTAACAGTGCATTGCACACTTTCGTGTCAGTAATCGTGTCAAATTTTAATGTATCTTAAAGCGACATATCGAAAAAATATAACAATCATAGCTTACAATTTAGTCAATGGTCTCTCAAACTAATCGATACATGGCCACAAATAAATACGTCCAGTGTGGAAAATCTTTATATTATAATAAATTTTCATTTGTTCGAGCATAGCAACATTCATCACTGTGTTTATATACTTGTATGTGTGTTGAAAAAGATATCAAGCAATATCAAGCAAAAACTGCGTTTTTGCGCCATTGCTTTACAGAATTATGGGTTAGATAAATAGAGTGCTGTTCAAATGCAAAAGTGACATCCACAAATTAATACGTACATGCATTGGAGTCTCATACAAAGAATAGACAAACGTGAAGTGATGCTGTGAGTTAAGTACGGTCGATTCGTTATGATTTGTGCAATATCATGTATGTATGGTGATACATTCCTATTTAGAATAATGGTTGACCAAAACCACATCCTATCATTGTCGGCAACGAAACTTTTAAGATGTATCCGATGACGTGTCCGAATTACAACAAAATCATCGATATATAAATCAATCTTGTGAAATTGCATTGTATAGTTTCTGTCAATATTTATAGTGAGTTCATTTACTGCCAGTGTTGGCAGTCTGTCTTTTGCGATTTATACCAATAGATAATTGAACGTGTTTACGCTACATGAACTATCGAAAACCATCATAAGAGAAATGATACAGCTGAACGAAAACTGGCTACTCGTTGAACATCATCTGAAAATATTGTTGGTATGTATTTCATACATAAATATTCGTTAAAAAAATACACATCTTCTAAATCTTTATGAAAATCTCATAATCAATTATTTAAATGAATTTATATATATAAGTAATAATATAAATAATAATACAGTAAAAAAAAATACTTTGCGAGAGAGGTGAAGACTCAGCTATTCTTATGTATTTTGTGTATTCTTATGTATTTTGTGCTGAATACGAATCTCATATCAAATTAGGATTGTCCAGAATAAATTTTCAATATAGAGCAAAAAAATGACCCATTTTTTAGCTATTTAAAATACATAAAAATAGCAGAGTCTCCATCCCAGCACAGGATACTTTTTTGTGGGTCTGTATAATTAATAATTTAAAGATAGACATTCTTTTCAAAATTAAGTTAAATTCATTTTTGTTTTCTAAATTACTAAAAGAGAAAAATTGAATTGAGATAGTAAAGAGTATCAATTCAAAATGTGATAACTTATTTAAAAAAAAATTTCACTGTGGTATATTCATACATTTCAGTTTCATATCATGATTAGAAAATATTATGTATAATACTTAATAAAAATATCTCTTCTACAATTAACATCCACAATAATTATGTACTTATTTGGGTATCACACTATTACGATACACTAGAGATGTAAGAAATTAATACTTCTATTACATATGTAAATATAATTTATTCATGAGAAATTAAACTGTTCTATTCTATTAGAATATTCTATTAGAACTGTTCTATTCTATTAGAAAATATGTATAAGATATATAATACATGATATGTAATAAAGATAAATCTAATATTTTAATTTTATTATAGTAAAAGACATTATATGTTTATGTTAAAACAATTATTGTTAAAACTTGTCCTGAATTGTTAACATATTCAATTTTTAACATATTAATTTAACATAAAATGATTGTGTTATAGCATGAATTGTGTTGTTTGAATATTGTATAAAATATTAATATTTAACATTTTTTAGTATTAAAAAAACAATTTATGAATAAGTGAAAAAATAACAATACATTTTTAAAATGTAAATTTTAAAATGTAAGATAAATGTCTAAAATGAGAGTTACTAAATGAGTTAATTACAAATATTAATTTTACTCAAGAAATATGCTTTTACAATTTGCTTTTAAACTGTATCGAAGTGTTTTATTTCTTGCGTTAATTTTTTAGATAATATTTGCATTGCTTTCTATAACATATTCCATGTTGTGTTATGTTCATATAAAAATTTTAATGGACATGTGTGTTGAATTTAACTGTGTAGAGTTAGGAACTTGATACAGAAAAAATAATTCTAACATTTTAAAACACTTTGCACAGTGAGGAATTGTCACAAAACATGTAAGAAATGTTGAGAATTAAAATGTATTGATATTAGGGAAATTATTGGATTTTAACATTTATTATTATAATTTAGTCATTATTTTTAAAAAGTCTAAAATATAATGCTATTACATTAATAGAGAAAAATGTTAAAATAGAATTACCTCATTTTTAAAAAATTTGAATATTTCTGTATTTTTCTAAACATTATGTAATCTAAAGTATTAAATTGTTTTCATCACTCATAGAAAATTTTAATTTCATATGAATTTATTAGTGCAAATATGTGCGGGAATATATGACTGACTAATATAATCTATATCACAAAACTGCACATGTGATCGCGTTTTGATTATTGCTCGATTATTGCTTAAATTAATTAAAATCACCACAGGAAAGATATTCCATTTACCTGACCCAACTTTTAATAATGTAAATAATACAGATTCTTCGAAATTCATCGTTTTATTAATAAAAAGTTACTAATGAATAAAATATAAAATAAATTGCATCTCGGATCTCTAGTATTTCGTGCGAATGTCCTTTGAACTATCGAATCTTTTGGTATATATATATATATATATATATATCTGGAAACATTGGTAGTATCTTGTCGCTAAGCTACGCGTAGCGACACTGCAGTGGCTACTTTACACGAGCGGCGAGTTGCGCCAGATCGAGATTATTGGATCTTAGTATACATATATATATATATATATATATATATTAACAAGGGAATCACACGAAGTGATAAATTTTGATTTTAATGAAATTTTGTACACACACATATATACAATAGATTACATCAAAAGACAAATTTAGAAAATATCCGTTGCTGCGGAAAAACGGTTTGAAATGGTGAAATCATCTCTCATGTATAAAGCGATTTTCAATTCTTCCGTTATATCTGGAAAACTATTCGAGATATCAAAAAATGTTTTATACTAAAGTTTTATAACAAAATCTCTATATTCATTTACGTCAATAATACTTTTAATTACAATTAACAGAAACAATTCCTTTTAATGAAAAAAAATCTTTTTTATTTTCTTTTAAATATTGAATTATTGTAGATGAACAGAAATAATTTTATTGTAAAAGTGTTGTATAAAGTTTTGATAACACAAATAGTTTTTAAGATCATAGATACAATGAAAAAAAAGCTAAAACTCGCATTATTTATATAAGGATTGATTTCACTCTTTCAAATCGCTTTTCCATCGCAACTAATATTTTCTAAATTCATCTTTTTGTGTACATACGATGTTATTCCATATATATGTGCCAAACATTTAATGATCAGATACACAAACTTTCGAAGCAGTTGCAGTATCTAGTTGTACATTAAACTCATTCGAAAATGGCATAGGCGTTACTTCATAACGCTAGCACAATAAAATGTCCATTCATGACAATGCACTACATGACTTCGTGGAGTGATCATGCTGAACCATAAGTGTGCAGGAAGCGTTGAATTTAAAAAGCAGGACGCAATCGAAGACATTGCTTTTCTCCAAATTGTTGTAATTAAATATATATTAATTATCTCCATGCGAAAGATGGAAACAAATTTGCAAAATTAAACATTTGGTATATTTTCAAATATTTCATTATATAAATATGTTTGAATTTTATAATACACGTGAAAAATATTATACGCAAAGTGATTTGCCAAAATATAAATTTAATTGGATATTATTGTATTTAAAATTGTATTAAAATTATAAATAATATTAATATTTAATATTAGCGCATATTATAACATTTTTGTAACATACACTAATAATATATTTATTATTCATAATTTTTAAACAATTTTAAATGTCATCTCTGTTTTTTACAAATGGATGTTGAATTTTTCTTTTCGAAGTACGGATTGTCTGCTGAGAGTTCTGCGAAACGCTCTCTCACTCTAAATCAAATTAATATATATAGTATACATCAATAACTCTGTAAGTCCTTTTTGTTGTTCTGTTGAATAATTTAATTATTAGTCAATCACTTACTTAGATTAAATTTTTTAAATCCTTTTCACTATATTAAATTATTCATCTCACTTAATTTTTATTCGACTTAATTTTGACTCGATTATAGTTCATATAATTAAAATTGCGCAATCCTGAGACTTAAGTTATTCCATCCATTTGCCAAATGCTCTTCCCTAGAGATTTTTTAATATAAAATAAAGAAAACTCTTAATGTCACTTCCACGAATCCTTACACAACACGCGATGTTTTCTCAGACATCGGATAATAAAAACCATCGATGAACCACACATTACATTCACATATACCTCTCTCAGTGCACTTTTATTAAATCGTTCACCAAACTCTTCTAAAGATCGGCGCAAGCGCTTCATCATATTCTGGAACGATGAGTTGTCCATCCGTGACAGTGCACCATATGCTTTCGTGCAGCAATCATGTCAAATTTCAAATGCGCGCCAGAGAGCGACAGATCAAAAAAACATAACGATTATAGTTTACAATTTAATCGATGGTTTCTCAAACCAATTGGTGCATGGCCACAAACAGATGAGTCGAGTCTAGTGTGGAAAATCTTGGTATTATTACAAATTCTTATTTGTTCGAGCATAGTAGCATCCAACATGATACCGTGTTTATTATATGTGTTATTTGAGAAAGACAACATCAAACTAAAACTAAGTGCAACTGGACCATTACTTCATAGAATTATGGGCTCGGTACATTATTGGGTGCTGCTTAAGCGCAGTGGTGATATTAGCAATTTAATACGACACATGGAAACAGATTGGTGTCTCATACAGAAGTTCGATGATCGTGAAATAATGCTGCAACAAGCTAAGTTCGGTCGTTTCATTGCCATAATTTGTGGAATAATCATGCATGGAGGAACGATCCTGTTCAGCTTGGCAAGGGCAATGAAAACTGTAACCATTGTCGTCGACAATGAGACTTTTACGACGCATCCGATGACGTGTCCGATTTACAACAAGATTATCGATACGAGATTTAGCCCTGTAAATGAAATCGCGTTGATTCTGCAAAATCTAGCAATGTTAATAGTGAGTTCCTCTACTGTCGGTGCTTGCAGTCTAGCTGCTGTCTTCGCAATACATGCTTGTGGTCAATTGAATGTGTTGTACGAGTGGCTACATGAATTAGTTAAAAACCAGGAAAAGAGAAATGATAAAGCTAAACGAAAACTGGCTACTATCGTAGAACATCATCTGAGAATATTGAGGTATTTCATAAGCAGGCATTTAAAAAATGCATATTATATAGTGTACATAAATTATATTAAATTTCTATAATCACAAATTAATAATTAACTATTTATGAATAGATATTGCATTAAAATCATGTTTTTTTTATAGATTACTAAAAGATCTGTTGTCAATTGTGTTTATAAAAGCATAATTTCAGTGTGTCGATGACTTATTTATTTAAAAAAACTTACTGTGTTACGTACATTTACACGTTTCAGTTTTATATCACAAGTAGAAAGTATTATGCATAAAGTTTCTCTTGTGGAATTAACGGGATGCACGATGGCCATGTGCTTGCTTGGATATTATACAATTATGGTACGCTAGAAATGTAAAAAAATCTTATTAAACCCATCAAATATATTCTTGTGAATATGATTTTTTCACAAAAAAGCAGACATCGCAATCCTATTGCAAAATATGTATAAAACCGATAAATCATATGACAAAGATGAGTCCATATTTTAATTTTTACATAGTAAAAGATATTTTTTATATACTAAAACCGGTCATTTTTAAAGCTATTGTGCTGAATGTTTGATATATTCATATGTTTAATAATAATTAATATAACGGTGTTTGAATGTTTTGGGTTATTTGATATTCAACATTTCTAATTATTAAAGAGACATAATTTACCAGTAGAAAAACATATAACATAAAACTAATAAAAATAATGTTTTTAAAGTATAAATTCTAAGATAAATAAATAAATACTAATATTATATACATATATTATATATACATATATTATAAATATTAATATATAAATATTAATATATTATATAAATATTAATATAAATTAATATAATATAATATAATATTAATATAAATATTAATATATTATAAATATTAATTTTAAAATATAATCTCACAATATAATACTTTCATAACATTTCTCTAAATGTTTTACTTATGTTAATTTCTTATATTAATATTTGCATTACTTTTTAACATCACTTTGTGTTACAATTACACAAAAGTGTTCAAATTTATCGTTAGACACGTGAAATGATAAAAAATTATTTAATGAAAATCAGTTGGGGCTCAAAAACGGCTTTATTAACCATTCCTCTTTAACATAAATTTTTTAACTGCGTAGGCATGGGAAACACTTGATACAGCAAAAATAACATCTTATTTTATTGTATATTTATCGATGGGTTTCAATATTTTTATATTTTGCTACATCGGAGGAATTGTCACTGAACAGGTAATACATCGAGGATTGAGGGAAATAAACTATAAACTATAAAAATAAAAATTCATATTTTAACATTTGTTTAACATATTAGTTAATATTTTAAGAAAAGAATAAAATGCAATACTTCCATATTAATAAAAAATTATTATTAAATTACAATTTTTTTAATGAAATTGTCTCATTTTTAAGAAACTTGAATATTTCTATTTTCTTTAATATTACGTTAATCCAAATTATTTTTACTCACATAAAATTTTGTATCAAATTAGTGCAAACTTGTCGGAGAAATGGCATATATGACTGATTGGTATAATCTCCATTACACAACTGCACGTAGTCTCATTTTGATTATTGCCCGATCAAATGACGTAATTAAGATCACCGCAGGAAAATTATTCCATTTATCTATCGCAACTTTTGGTGATGTAAGTAATGCACATATATATTCTTCCATTATTAAAAAATTATTAAATTATGTCTTTTTTGTACTTTATTTATAACAAAATAATCATCTCGCAAGAATTACATTGCTTAATTAAATTATTCATTATATGGAAACATTCATACGTTAAATTTAAAATTTTAATAAATTCATATCTAAATTAATAAGAACTTGTAGAGAATACGATATACATTATTTTTTCTTTCTATTGAAATAAATATATTGTTATTCCAGGTAATTAAAACTTCCATGGCGTATTTAAATTTTTTGCGAACAATGACATAAAAAATGATTATGTGTGAAATATAAGTTAAAATATATATACAAATATTATATATATTTTATACAGAACAAATTATTGTATTCTGAAAATAAGATAAACCCCTATTGCACAAATTTGAAATTAAAAATAAATGATCCTAAAAACATTAGATTAACAAAGATTTTCAGGAAACGTTTATGATCGTATCCAGCATAAAAATTTAAAAAAAAAAAATTTCGATTTTGGCTGGGTTTATACTTATAACCGATTGCTAATGTAAAATAATTATTTCTTCATGTTATTCATGTACACATACTCATTATATTTTATCCAATACGTTACAATTATATAACGCGCAAAACAAAGAAATATTATAAAATGCTAGATGTTCCATAAACTGTATAAGGCATTCTATGCAACAAAGATTAATAAAATCAATAATTATATCAAAATCAACTCATTAATATATTTCAAAAGATACATATTATATTATATTTTATATGTTTTCTGAAACAGAACAAATTACTGAAAATAAGATTAATCCTTTAAATATTATACTTATTATAATAAGTCAAACTAAATTTCCAAACTGTTCAAATTGTTTGAACTACAAAATTTGTAATACTAATCCTTCGCAATTCCATAATTAATAAAAGTTCGAAGTTTTTTTATGTTCAATTTTGAACTTCCTAGTATCATATGTAAGTGCCAACTGACAATCGATGATTAATAAATAATTTTAATAATTTCATGATTGTACATACAATCACAACTCGGTGTATACTTTAAATCAAGATTTTATAAATATAATTAATTATGTCAGAATAGCATTGAATGACATTATTGAAAAATTTATGCACAACATATATATATATATATATATATATATATATATATATATATATTTCTCACTTTTATGTATAATATAATATAATACATATAATATAATATATATAATATAATACATATAATATAATATTTTTTACATTTTAAGATATATTCTAATTTTTATCATCATTCAATTAATTTATCATATTAATCTCAATACAAGAAAAATATTAAAACACATTATCAAAACGGAAAAAACTAAATCATTTCCAACCTCTCACAAATCTATACTTTACACTCTTTATGCCACGCGATGATCTTTCAGATATCTGACAATAGAAACTGTAAACGAACAATTATATTGATTGAATATACACTCCTATCAGAATAACTTTATAATGTTAGACTGATCATTAAACTCTGTTGAAGATTGTGTAGAAACAAGTATGTTATTGTTCTAAGTAATTAAGACTTCCATAGCTTACTTAAATCTCTTGCGAACAATGACTATGTAAAAAATGATTGTGTGAAACATAAGTAAGAAATATGAAGGATATATATATATATATATATATATATATATATATATATATATATATATATAATATACTATATATAATATATAATAAAGTAAATAAATTAAAAATAAACGTAACGTACGTTATTAGTTAACTAAACTAAACTAACGTAAATTAA
>NW_012130069.1:2778697-2786197 GCF_000143395.1 Atta cephalotes | reverse complement strand
AGAATAGACAAACTTGAAGTGATGCTGTAAGTTAAGTACGGTCGATTCATTCATCGTTATGATTTGTGCAATATCATGTATGTATGGCGATACATTCCTATTTAGAATAATGGATGACCAAAACCACATCCTATCATTGTCGGCAACGAAACTTTTAAGATGTATCCGATGATACGTGTCCGAATTACAACAAAATCATCGATATATAAATCAGTCTTGTGAAATTGCATTGTATAGTTTCTGTCAATATTTATAGTGAGTTCATCTACTGTCAGTGTTGGCAGTCTGCTGTCTTTTGCGATTTATACCAATAGATAATTGAACGTGTTTACGCTACATGAACTGTCGAAAACCATCATAAGAGAAATGATACAGCTGAACGAAAACTGGCTACTCGTTGAACATCATCTGAAAATATTGAGGTATGTATTTCATACATAAATATTCGTTAAAAAAATACACATCTTCTAAATCTTTATGAAAATCTCATAATCAATTATTTAAATGAATTTATATCTATAAGTAATAATACCACAGGCCCAAAAAAAGAAATACTCTGTGAGAGGGGTGGAGATCTAGCTATTCTTATGTATTTTGTATCGCTGAATACGAATCTCATATCAAAATAGGACTGTCCAGAGTAAATGTTCAATCTAGAATGAAAAAATGACCCATTTTTCAGCGATTCAAAATACAGAAGAATAGCAGAGTCTCCAGCACTAGGTATTTTTTTCTTGGACCTGTATAATTAATAATTTAAAGATAGACATTCTTCTCAGAATTAAGTTAAATTCATTTTTTTTCTAAATTACTAAAAGAGAAAAACTGAATTGTGATAGTAAAGAGTATCAACTCAAAATATAACTTATTTAAAAAAAATTTCACGGTTATATATTCATACATTTCAGTTTCATATCATGATTAGAAAGTATTATGCATAAAATATCTCTTCTGGAATTAACATCCACAATAATTATATGCTTATTTGGATATCACACTATTATGATACACTAGAGATGTAAAAAAATATGCTCCTATTAGGTATGTAAATATAATTTATTCAGAGAAACTAAACTGTTCTATTCTATTAGAAAATATGTATAAGATAATATATAATATATGATATATAATAAAGATAAATCTAATATTTTAATTTTATTATAATAAAAGACATTATATGTTTATGTTAAAACAATTATTGTTAAAACTTGTCTTGAATTGTTAACATATTCAATTTTTAACATATTAATTTAACATAAAATGATTGTGTTAAAGTATGAATTGTGTTGTTTGAATATTGTATAAAATATTAATATTTAATTTTTACATTTTTTAGTATTAAAAAAACAATTTATGAATAAGCGAAAAAATAACAATATATTTTTTAAATGTAAATTCTAAGATAAATGTATAAAATGAGAGTGTTAATTTAAATTACAAATATTAATTTTACTCAAGAAATATGCTTTTACAATTTGCTTTAAAAGTGTATCGAAGTGTTTTATTTCTTATGTCAATTTTTTAGATAATATTTGCATTGCTTTCTATAACATATTTCATTTATTTTCATAAAAATTTAAATGGATCGTGGACAAGTGTGTTGAATTTAATTCTTCAACTGTGTAGAGATAGGAACTTGATACAGGAAAAATAGTTCTAACATTTTAAAATTTTGCACAGTGAAAAAATGTCACAAAACAGGTAAGAAATGTTGAGAATTAAAATGTATTGAAATTAGGAAAATTATTGGATTTTTAACATTTATTATTATAATTTAGTCAATATTTTTAAAAAGTCTAAAATATAATGCTATTACATGATTAGAAAAAAATGCTAAAATAGAATTATCTCATTTTTAAAAAACTTGAATATTTCTGATTTTCTAAACATTATGTAATCTAAATTATTAACTTGTTTTCATCACTCATAAAAAATTTTAACTTCATATGAATTTATTAAGCAAATATGTGCGGGAATGGTATATATAACTGACTAATATAATCTACATCACAAAACTGCACTCCAGCTCTCGAAATATTTCTGGAACTCTATTGTCGGTATAGCCATCAGAGCCGTTTTCGATTTTTCCATTATCTCCTTTCGGCTGTTAAAACGCATTCTCCGTAATGGTTTTTTGATTCGATCGAACAGAAAAAAATCAGTTTTCCAACATTTCCAAGGATTTCACACCATTGAATCCATTTTTAACGCAAAATTTAATACAAACTCGTTGTTGCAAATTCAATTTTTAAAACTGTAAAAAATCGAAAATACGTGCAGAGTCAAGACGGCGTAACTTTTACAAATGTTAAGCTATGGTGGATAAAATTTGGAATGTCAATGATAGATATGGCAACCTAATCAAAAAAACAGACCTCAAATCAGCTGACTCAGAGCATCATCTGATAATTCCGGGAACTTTTTGATCATTAGAAAGTTTTTGATCATTAGAAACAAATATTACATAAAAAATTAATGCAAAAAATTTATCGCTTCGATGATATTTAACAACTTTATGGTAGTATATTTCTTAAATAAAAAAATCAAAATTTATATATTATAATAATTTGTTAATTAACAAGGAACCACACGAAGCGATAAATTCGGATTTTAATGAAATTTTGTATATATATAAAATATATAATTATATAATTTTGTATATATATAATTTTGTATATATATACAATAGATTACATCAAAAAATAAATTTAGAAAATATCCCTTGCGGAAGAAAATCGGTTTGAAAAGGTGAAATCGTCTCTCATGTATAAAGCGATTTTCTTCCATTATATCTCGAAAACTATTTGAGATATCAAAAAATGTTTTAAACTTAAAGCTTTATTACCTCTATGTTCATTTGCGTCAATAATATTTTTAGTTACATTTACACAGTAACAATTTCTTTTAATTACAAAAAATTTTTTTTATTCTTTAAAAAATATTGACATAGATGAACAGAAGTAATTTTATTGTAAAAGTTTTATATAAAAATTTTGATATTTCGAATAGTTTTTAAGATCATGGATGCAACGAAAAAAAAGCTAAAACGCGTTACTTATATAAAGATTGATTTCACTCTTTTAAACCGCTTTTCCTCCACAAACAATATTTTTTAAATTCATCTTTTTATGTACATTCGATGTTATTCCATAAGTATGTGCCAAACTTCTAATGATCAGATAAACAACGCAAACTTTCGAAGCAGTTGCAATATGAAGTTGTACATTAAATTCGAAGATGGCATAGGCGTTATTTCACAACTCTAGCACAATAAAATGTCCATTCATAACAATACATTACATGATTTCGTAAAGTGATCATGCTGAACCATAAGTGTGCAGCAGGAAGTATTGAAAAAGCAAAACGATTGCAGTCGGAAACATTGTTTTTCCCTAAATTGTTGCAATTGAGTATTATAATTAAGTATATATTAGTTATCTCTGAAGAAGATGGAAACATATTCGCAAAATTAAACATTTGGTATATTTTCAAACATTTCATTATATAGCTATGTTTGAATTTTATAATACACATAAACAATATTATGCGCAAAGTATAACTTGCCAAAATATAAATTTAATTGGATAGTATTGCATTTAAAATCATAAATAATATAAATATTTAATATTTAGCGCATATTATAATATTTTTATAATATACACTAATATATTTATATTATTCATAATTTCTAAACAATTTTAAATGTCACTTCCGTTTTTTACAAATCATGTTGAATTTTTCTTTTCGAATTACGGACTGTCTGCTGAGAGTTTTGCGAAACGCTTTCTCTCTAAATCAAATTAATATATATAGTATACTTCAATAACTTTGTGAGTTCTTTTTTGTCACTTTGTTGAATAATTTAGTCAATCACTTACTTAGATTAAATTTTTTAATCTTTTTCACTCAAATTATTCATCTGGCTTAATATTTATTCGATTTAATATTGACTCGATTATAGTTCATATAACTATAAAATTGCGCAACCCTGAGACTTAGGTATTCCATCCATTTGCCTAGAGAATGCTTTCTTTCCCAGAGATTTTTTATAGTATAAAATAAAGAAAACTCTTAATGTCACTTCCACGAATCCTTATACTCTTCATGACACGCGATGTTTTCTCAGACATCGGATAATAAAAACCATCGACGAACTACACTTTACATCGACATATGTCCCTCTCAGGGCACTTTTATGATATTAAATCGTTCACCAAACTCTTCTAAAGATCGGCGCAAGCGCTTCGTCATATTCTGGCACGATGAATTGTCCATCCGTGACAGTGTACCATATGCTTTCGTGCAGCGATCATGTCAAATTTCAAATGCGCGTCAGAGAACGACAGATCAAAAAACCATAACGATTATAGTTTACAATTTAATCGATGGTTTCTCAAACCAATTGGTGCATGGCCACAAACGGATGAGTTGAGCCTAGTGTGGAAAATCTTGGTATTACTACAAATTTTTATTTGTTCGAGCATAGTAGCATCTAACATGATACCGTGTTTATTATATGTGTTATTTGAGAAAGACAACTTCAAATTAAAATTAAATGCAACTGTACCATTACTTCATAGAGTTATGGGCTCGATACATTATTGGGTGCTGCTTAAGCGCAGTGGTGATATTAGCAATTTAATACGACACATGGAAACAGATTGGTGTCTCGTACAGAGATTCGATCGTGAAATAATGCTGCAACAAGCTAAATTCGGTCGTTTCGTTACTATAATCTGTGGGATAATGATGCAGGGCGGTTGCCTGTTATTCGGCATAGGACATTTGATGAAAACTGCTACTATCTCCATCGGCAACGAGACTTTTACAAAGCACGTGTTTCCAAAGACATGTCCGGTTTACAACAAGATTATCGATACGAGATTTAGCCCTGTAAATGAAATCGTGTTGATTCTGCAAAACCTTACAATGTTAATAGTGAGTTCCTCTACTGTCGGTGCTTGCAGTCTAGCTGCTGTCTTCGCAATACATGCTTGTGGTCAGATGAATGTGTTGTACGAGTGGCTACATGAATTAGTTAAAAACCAGGAAAAGAGAAATGATAAAACTAAACAAAAACTGGGTGCTGTCGTAGAACATCATCTGAGAATATTGAGGTATTTCATAAGCAGACATTCATTTAAAAAATGCATATTCTATAGTGTATATAAATTATATTAAATTTCTATATAATCATAAATTAATAATTAATCTTTTATAAATAGATATTGCATTAAAATTGGAATAAAAGCATTTTCTATTTCTTATTGATTACTAAAAGACAATCCGTTGTCAATTGTGTTTATAAATCATAAGTTCAGTGTGTCGAAGACATATTTATTTAAAGAACCTTACTATGTTACGTACATTTACACATTTCAGTTTTATATCACAAATGGAAAGTATTATGCATAAAATTTCTTTTGTGGAATTAACGGGGTGCACGGTGGTCATGTGCTTGCTTGGATATTATATAATTATGGTACGCTAGAAATATAAAAAAATCTTATTAAACCCATCAAATTCTTGTGAATATAATCTATTCACAAGAAAGCAGACATCGCAATTCTATTGCAAAATATGTATAAAACTGATAAATCTGATAAAACTGACAAAGATGAGTCCATATTTTAATTTTCACATAGTAAAAGATATTTTTTATGTGTTAAAACTGGTCATTTTTAAAGCTATTGTATAAAGGTATTATTTAGATGTTTTGGATTATTTATTCAACATTTCTAAATATTAAAGAGACATAATTTACCAGTAGAAAAACATATAACTAAGCTTTTTAGAGTATAAATTCTAAGATAAATAAATAAAAAGTACGTTAATTATGTATACATATAAATATTAATTTTACTCAAAATATAATACTTTCATAACATTCCTATTATGTTTTAATTGTGTTAATTTCTTATACAATATTTCTTATATAATATTTGCAGTACTTCTTAACATATTAGGTGCAGTAAAAAGAAATCCATTATTTTTCCTTTCAATTTCATGCAAAAATAATGGATTTCTTTTTACTACACCTAATATATCATCTTGTGTTACAATTACACGAAAGCTCAAATTTATCATTAGATACGTGAAATGATAAAAAATTATTTAATGAAAAATCTTAAGACTCAAAAACGGCTTTATTAATCATTCTTCTTTAAATAAATTTTTTAACTGCATAGGCATGGGAAACACTTGATAAAGCAAAAATAACATCTTATTTTATTCTATATTTATCGACGGGTTTCAATATTTTCATATTTTGCTACATCGGAGGAATTGTCACTGAACAGGTAATACGTCGAGAATTAAAATAAATTAAAACAAAAATTCACATTTTAACATTTCTTTAACAAATTAGTTAATATTTTAAGAAAAGAATAAAATGCAACGCTTCCATATTAATAAAAAAATTGTTATTAAATTACAATTTTTTAAGTGAAATTGTCTCATTTTTAAGAAATTTGAATATTTCTATTTTCTTTAATATTACATTAACCAAAATTATTTTTACTCACACAAAATTTTGTATCAAATTAGTGCAAACTTGTTGGAGAAATGGCATATATGACTGATTGGTATAATCTACATCACACAACTGCACGTAGTCTCATTCTGATTATTGCCCGATCAAATAATATAATTAAGATCACCGCAGGAAAGTTATTCCATTTATCTATCGCAACTTTTGGTGATGTAAGTAATGCACATATATATTCTTCCATTATTAAAAAATTATTAAATTGTCTTCTTTGTACTTTATTAAGAACAAAATAATCATCTCCTAAGAATTACATTGCTTAATTAAATTATGGAAACATTTATATATTTAATTTAAAATTTTAATAAATTCATATGTAAATTAGTAAGAATTTGTAAAGAATATATTATTTTTTCTTTCTACTTTCTATATTGTTGTTTCAGGTAATTAAAACTTCCATGGCGTATTTAAATTTTTTGCGAACAATGACGTAAAAAATGATTATGTGTGAAATATAACTTAAAATATATAGAAATATTATATTCTATACAGAACAAATTACTGTATTCTGAAAATAAGATTAATCCTTTATTGCACAAATTTGAAATTAAAAATAAATGACTCTAAAAACATTACAACAAAGATTTTCAGGAAACATTTATGATCATATTCCATCCAGCATAAAAATTTTGTAGAAAAAATTTTAATTTTGGCTGAGTTTGTACTTACAATCTATTGCTAAAATAATTATTTCTATTGCGTAAAATAATTATTTCTTCATATTACTCATGTACACATACTCATTATGTTTTATAAACATAATGATATCCAATACATTCGTTACATAAACAATTATATAACGCGCAAAACTTATATTTATAAATATATTTACTATTCTTAAAATATATAGCAATTTAAATAATATATACAATAAACATTTTATATTGTTACAGGTTATTAAATACTTTTATAATATATTCATATATATATATATATATATATATATATATATA
>NW_012130069.1:2774026-2778529 GCF_000143395.1 Atta cephalotes | reverse complement strand
TATATATATATATATATATATATATATATATACAATATTTTACGTAACATTAATCGTTACGTAAACTGCAAACATTGGTAAGTGATAATCGATCGCGAAACGTTCATCATAAATAAAGAAAAAGATTATATTCGGTCAAAACTGATTTTGAAGGTTAATAATTAAAATATACCTTTTTCGTGCGAATTCTCACGTTACGCAAAAAGCATCCTTTCGCTCTCATTTTTTCGATAAAAAAATATAAATATACACTTGATATGTGAAACATCGTAGCTCTTAAATTATTGACATATACTACTGGACAGAGTATTAGCATCGAAATCATCTTGGCAGACATAGAAAGAGATACTCCAATATTTGGGTAGTAGTGAATTATGTAATCAAAGGCCCTGAGACATTAAATATTTAGATACATCTGTGCTCAGAGTGTTACTTTTGCATAAAATACATGTAAAAACTATATTTTAAGTTCTATTTTGTATCTAATAATTAATAATGTTTAGAATTATACTGCGTTAATACCAGTCAATACTTTTGTTGAGGACTTCTATCTTTAAAGAATACAGTATTAACCTCCCTCTCCTAAAACATAATTCGACCAATAAGACAAAAGTAGAAAGAGAGTTCCGTGCCCAAATGTCTATCTTACTTTTTCTAGGTCTGTCAAGAAAGAGATTTCATCGTATGCTCCATCCAGTACTATATGTCGAGTATAAATATGTGTATAATAATATATGTGCCTTTGTAAAGATACATATGTATATAAAATAATAGTTAATATGATTAAAATGATTTTTTGCAATATACAGCTCTAAATGAAATGACAAAGAAAACCGGTTAAAATCTGAAGCACACGAATGGTGGCAAACTCAAAATCAGATTCTCAAACTGTAATTTATCAGGGATAAAGTAGAACCTTAATAACTGGTGCATTCGGGGAAACACTACTTCTGTCATTCTATCTTTATTGTTTTTTAAATGTAAAACAAGAATAGAATGACACAAATAGCGCTAATAGCATCTCCCCAAACACACCTATAATCTCCCAAACAAGATACTGATATTATCGATATTAACTCGCTTATAGCGGGTTCAGTTAATCATCTATTCAATATAAAATTCAAAGTAAATAGAGCCAATGTTGAAATTGTTGTTGAAATTGTATAATTCATTCCTATATTTTTCTGATTTCAATATTTCTATTCATAATATTTTCCATATTTCAAAATATTCTAATTTTTACCTCAATTTAATTAATTTATCCCGTTAATATAACAAAAAATATAGTTAAGATACATTATAAAATTCAAAAAATCTGTTAAAATAAAAAATTCTTAATGAACTTCCATAATTTTATGTGATTCCACAATTTTTTATGATTCCATAATTTTATATGATGTTCTCTCAAAAATATTGGACAATAAAATTTTCGACAACTTCTTCGACAACTTCGACAACTAATTAGATCGATTGAATATACGCCCCTCTCAGAATACCTTTACCAGCTCATCAAACTCTTCTGAAAATCGGCGTATCAAATGCTTTATCATATTTCGATACGATGAGTTCAATGAATTATCTTTCTGTACATTGCACACTTTCGTGCGATGATCGAATTCTGAATGTGTCATATAGCGACATATTGAAAAAATATAACGATTATAGTTTACATTTTAGTCAATGATCTCTCAAACTAATCAGTACATGGCCACAAATAAACACGTCGAGTTCCAGTGTGGAAAAATCTTTATATTATAATAAATTCTCATTTGTTCGAGTATAGTAGCATTCATAACTGTTATATACTTACTGTGTTATTTGAAAAAAACAATATCAAGCAAAAACTGTGTTATTGCTTCAGAATTATGGATTAGATAAAGGATTATGGATTAGATTATAGAGCTCAAGTACAAAAGTGAAATCCACAAATTAATACGATACATGCATTGGAGTCTCGTATAAAGATTAGACTAACTTGAAGTGATAACAAGTACGGTCGATTCATCATTATGATTTGTGTAATAATCATACGTTCCTGTTTAGTATAATAGATGACCAAACCATACGTTATCATTGTTAGCAACGAAACTTTTAAGATGTATCCGATGACATGTCCGAATTATAACAAAATCATCGATATAAAAATCAGTCTTGTGAAAAAAATTTCATTGTATAGTTTTTGTCAATATTTATAGTGAGTTCATCTACTGCCAGTGTTGGCAGTCTGCTGTCTTTGCGATTTATACCAGTAGAACAATTGAACGTATTTACGTGGTTACTCTGCATGAACTATCGAAAACTAGCATAAGAGAAATGATACAGTTGAACAAAAAATGGCTACTCATTGAACATCTGAAAATATTGAAGTATTTCATACATAAGTATTCGTTAAAAAAATACACATCTTCTAAAACTTTATGTAAATCTCATAATCAATTATTTAAATGAATTTATATATATAAATAATAATAACACAAGCCCATAAAAAAAGTACCTTGAAAAGGGTAGAGACCCAGCTATTCTTATTCAAAATACATAAGAATTGCAGGATTTAAATTACATAAGAATTGCAGGGTCTCCGTCCCAGCACAGATTATTTTTTTTGTGGCCCTGTAATTAATAATTTAAAAATAAACATTTTTTTTCTAAGAATTAAGTTAAATTCATTTTTATTTTCTAAATCACTAAAAGAAAAAAATTGAATTGTGATCGTTAAGAGTATCAATTCAAAATGTGATAACTTATTTTAAAAAACTTTTTTTTGTTACTGTGATATATTCATACACTTCAGTTTCATACCATGATTAGAAAATTTTATGCATAAAATATCTCTTCTGGAATTAACATCCACAATATTTATGTGCTTATTTGGGTATCATACTATTACGATACACTAGAGATGTAAGAAAATAATGCTCCTATTAGATATGTAAATATAATTTATTCATAAGAAACTAAACTGTTCTATTCTATTAAAAATATGTATAAGATGACATATAATATATGATATATAATAAAGATAAATCTAATATTTTAATTTTATTATAGTAAAAGACATTATATGTTTATGTTAAAATAATTATTGTTAAAACTTGTCTTGAATTGTTAACATATTCAATTTTTAACATATTAATTTAACATAAAATGATTGTGTTATAGCATGAATTGTGTTGTTTGAATATTGTATAAAATATTAATATTTAATTTTTACATTTTTTTAGTATTAAAAAAACAATTTATGAATAAGCAAAAAAACAACAATATATTTTAAAAATGTAAATTCTAAGATAAATGTATAAAATGAGAGTATTAATTTAAATTACAAATATTAATTTTACTCAAGAAATATTTTACAATTTGCTTTTAAACTGTATCGAAGTGTTTTATTTCTTGTGTTAATTTTTTAGATAATATTTGCATTGCTATCTATAACATATTCCATTTTGTATTATTTTCACATAAAAATTTAAATGGATCATGGACAAGTGTGTTGAATTTAATTCTTCAACTGTAGAGTTAGGAACTTGATACAGGAAAAATAGTTCTAACATTTTAAAATTTTGCACAGTGAGGAAATGTCACAAAATAGGTAAGAAATGTTGAGTTAAAATGTATTGAAATTAGGGAAATTATTGGATTTTAACATTTATTTGGATTTTAACATTTTATTATAATTTAGTCAATATTTTTAAAAAGTCTAAAATATAATGCTACTAAATTAATAGAGAAAAATACTTTGTTGAATAATTAAGTCAATCACTTACTTAGATTAAATTTTTTAATCCTTTTCACTATATCAAATTATTCATCTGACTTAATATTTATTCGACATAATTTTGACTCGATTATAGTTCATATAACTAAATATATAGTTCATATAACTAAAATTGCGTAGTCCTGAGACTTACTAGTCATTCCATCCATTTGCCCAGAGAATGCTTTCTTCCCTAGAGATTTTTTACAGTATAAAATAAAGAAAACTCTTAATGTCACTTCCACGAATCCTTACACTCCTCACAACACGCGATGTTTTCTCAGACATCGGATAATAAAAACCATCGACGAACCACACTTTATATCGACATATGTCCCTCTCAGGGCACTTTTATGATATTAAATCGTTCACCAAACTCTTCTAAAGATCGGCGCAAGCGCTTCGTCATATTCTGGCACGATGAGTTGTCCATCCGTGACAGTGCACCATATGCTTTCGGGCAGCGATCATGTCAAATTTCAAATGCGCGCCAGAGAACAACAGATCAAAAAACCATAACGATTATAATTTACAATTTAATCGATGGTTTCTCAAACCAATTGGTGCATGGCCACAAACAGATGAGTCGAGTCTAGTGTGGAAAATCTTGGTATTACTACAAATTTTTATTTGTTCGAGCATAGTAGCATCCAACATGATACCATGTTTATTATATGTGTTATTTGAGAAAGACAACATCAAACTAAAACTAAGTGCAACTGGACCATTACTTCATAGAATTATGGGTT
>NW_012130069.1:2766787-2773651 GCF_000143395.1 Atta cephalotes | reverse complement strand
ATGTTAATAGTGAGTTCCTCTACTGTCGGTGCTTGCAGTCTAGCTGCTGTCTTCGCAATACACGCTTGTGGTCAATTGAATGTGTTGTACGAGTGGCTACATGAATTAGTTAAAAACCAGGAAAAGAGAAATGATAAAGCTAAACGAAAACTGGCTGTTATTGTAGAACATCATCTGAGAATATTGAGGTATTTCATGAGCAGGCATTGCAGGCATTCATTTTAAAAATGCATATTCTATGTTGTACATAAATTATATTAAATTTCTATATAATCACAAATTAATAATTAATCATTTATAAATAGATATTGCGTTAAAATTAGGATAAAATCATTTTCTTTTTCTTATAGATTACTAAAAGACAATCTGTTGTCAATTGTGTTTATAAAAGCATAATTTCAGTGTGTCGATAACTTATTTATTAAAAAAAAAACTTACTATGTTACGTACATTTACACGTTTCAGTTTTATATCACAAGTGGAAAGTATTATGCATAAAGTTTCTCTTGTGGAATTAACCGGATGCACAATGGTCATGTGCTTGCTTGGATATTATACAATCATGGTACGCTAGAAATGTAAGAAAATCTTCTTAAACCCTAAATATATTCTTGTGAATGATCTATCACAAGAAACAGACATCGCAATCCTATTGCAAAATATGTATAAAACCGATAAATCATATGATAAAGATGAGTCCATATTTTAACTTCTATATAGTAAAATATAGTAAAAGATTCTATATAGTAAAAGATATTTTTTTATGTTAAAACCCATAAATTCAGTCATTTTTAAAGCAATGTTGAATGTTTGACATATGTGTTAATTTAACATAATATAACATAATATAAAATGTTATTCGGATGTTTTGGGTTATTTGATATTAAACATTTCTAAATATTAAAGAGACATAATTTATACAATACAAAAACATATAACATAAAACTAATGTTTTTAGAGTATAAATTCTAAGATAAATAAAAAAAATGTGCGTTAATTATATATACATATATAAATTAATTAATTTTATTCAAAATATAATACTTTCATAATATTCCTATTATGTTTTACTTGTGTTAATTTCTTATATAATATTTCTTACATAATATTTGCATTACTTCTTAACATCATCTTGTGTTACAAAGACAGATTACACAAAAGTTCAAATCGTTAGACACGTGAAATGATAAAAAATTATTTAATGAAAATCGATTGGGGCTCAAAAACGGCTTTATTAACCATTCTTCTTTAACATAAATTTTTTAATTGCGTAGGCATGGGAAACACTTGATACAGCAAAAATAACATCTTATTTTATTGTATATTTATCGATGGGTTTCAATATTTTCATATTTTGCTACATCGGAGGAATTGTCACTGAACAGGTAATACGTCGAGAATTAAAATAAATTAAAATAAAAATTCACATTTTAACATTTCTTTAACAAATTAGTTAATATTTTAAGAAAAGAATAAAATGCAACGCTTCCATATTAATAAAAAAAATATTATTAAATTATAATTTTTTTAATGAAATTGTCTCATTTTTAAGAAATTTGAATATTTCTATTTTCTTCAATATTACGTTAATCCCAATTATCTTTACTCACACAAAATTTTATATCAAATTAGTGCAAACTTGTCGGAGAAATGGCATATATGACTGATTGGTATAATCTACATCACACAACTGCACGTAGTCTCATTCTGATTATTGCTCGATCAAATAATGTAATTAAGATCACTGCAGGAAAGTTATTCCATTTATCTATCGCAACTTTTGGTGATGTAAGTAATGCACACATATTGTTATTAAAAAATTAATAAATTATATCTTCTTTATCTTTATTAATAACAAAACAATCATCTCGTAAGAATTACATTGCTTAATTAAATTATTCATTATATGGAAACATTCATATGTTTAATTTAAAATTTTAATAAATTCATACCTAAATTAATAAGAAGAATTGTAGAGAATACGATATGCATTATTTTTTCTTTCTATTAAAACAAGTATATTGTTGTTCTAGGTAATTAAAACTTCCATGGCATATTTAAATTTTTTGCGAACAATGACGTAAAAAATGATTATGTGAAGTAAGTTAAAATATATACAAATATTATATATATTTTATACAGAACAAATTACTGTATTCTGAAAATAAGATTAATTCCTTATTGCACAAATTTGAAATTAAAAATAAATGATCCTACAAACATTACAACAAAGATTTTTAGGAAACATTTATGATCATATTCCATCCAGCATAAAGATTTTGTAAAAAAAATTTCAATTTTGATTAGGTTTATACTTACAATCTATTGCTAACGTAAAATAATTATTTCTTCATGTTACTCATGTACACATACTCATTATGTTTTATAAACATAATGGTATCCAATACGATACATAAACAATTATATAACGTGCAAAACAAAGAAATATTATAAAATGATGAAGACGTTTCATAAACTATATAAGGCACTCTATGCAACAAAGATTAATAAAATCAATAATTATATCAAAATCAATAATATACTTCATTAATATACTTCAAAAGATACATATTACATTATATTTTATGTCTCAGAACAAATTATTGAAAATAAGGTTAATCCCTTAAATATTTGTTATAATAAGTCAAACTAAACTTCCAAACTGTCCTGTTTGAACTACAAAATTTGTAATCCTTCGCAATTCCATAATTAATAAAAGTTCGAAATTTTTTTATGTCCAATTTAGAACTCGTAGCATCAATCATATGTAAGTGCCAACTGATGATCGATGATTAATAAATAATGTTAATAATTTCATGATTGTATATACAATCACAACTCGATGTATACTTTAAATCAAGATTTTATAAATATAATTAATTATGTCAGAATTGCATTGAATTCTTGACATTATTCAAAAATTTATGCATATATTTATCATATATTTCTCACTTTTATGTAATATAATATATATAATGTAATATACATAATATTTTTTTACATTTTATGATATATTCCAATTCTTATCGTCATTCAGTTAATTTATCATATTAATCTCAATAGAAGAATATTAAAATACATTACCAAAATGGAGAAATCTAAGATAAATCATTTCCAATCTCTCACAAATCTATACTTTACACTCTTTATGTCACGCAATAGTCTTTCAGATATCTGACAACAGAAACTGTAGACGAACAATTATATTGATTGAATATACACTCGAGTAACTTTATAATGTTAGACCGGTCACTAAACTCTGCTGAAGATTAGCGCAGGCGCTCCATCATATTTCGGTACAATGAATTGTCCATCTGTGCCAGTACACTCTGTGCTTTCATGTAGTGATCATGTCAAATTCCAAATGCGCGCCAGAAAAAATAATACCGGAAAAACATATCAATTACAGTTTACAATTTAATCAATGGATTCTCAAGCCAATCGGAGCCTGGCCACAAATAAGTGCATCGAGTTCAGTGTACAAAATTATAATATTATTACAAATTTTCATTTGTTTAAGCATAATAGCAGTCCCAACAATACCATGTTTATTATATGTGTTATTTGAGGCAAAGAATATCCAGCAAAAATTGAATCCTATGATGCCACTGATCAACAGATTTATGAGCTCGATGCATTACTGGGTATTGCTCAAGCGTAGAGATGATATTCAAAAATTAATACAACATATGGAGACAGACTGGTGTCTCATGCAAAGACTCGATGAACGTGAAGTGATGTTACAACATGCCAAGTATGGCCGTTTCATTACCATAATTTGTGGGATAATGCTGCAGGGTGGTTGCTTATTGTTCAGCTTCGTGCAATCTATAAGAACTGTAATCATTATCATCGGCAATGAAACATTTACAACACATACAATATCGTGTCCAATTTACAGCAAAATTATCGATACGAGATTTACCCCTATGAATGAAATTGCATTAATCCTGCAAAACATGATAGTAATACTAGTAAGTTTTTGTACTGCTGGTGGTTGCAGTTTGGCTGCTGTTTTCGCGATACATGCTTGTGGTCAATTGAACGTGCTGTACATGTGGCTACATGAACTAGTTCAAAATCAGGCGAAGGAAAATGATAAAATTGAGCGAAAACTGGCTGCTATCATAGAACATCATCTGAGAATATTGAGGTATTTCACCAATAGGCATTCATTAAAAAAATTCATATCCTTATAATTCATTTCTAAATAATTATATAAATTAATAACTAATCATTTAAAAATAAATATTTCTGTTAAAATTTATTTTCTTTTTCTTATATTCATAATATTGCTATATAGAATACTATAGATTAAAACGAAATTTATCAATTGAAAAATTGACATTGTTCATGAAAAATAAGTTCATTATACCGATGATTATTTATAAAAAAATTTTCCTATGTTGTATACATTTATAAATGTTTCAGTTTTATATCGCAAGTGGAAAGTATTACGCATAAAGCCGCTTTTGTGCAATTAACGGGGTGCACGGTAATCATGTCTTTGCTTGGATATTATACTGTTACGGTACGCTATAGAGAAAATGGAAATTTTTATTTTATACGAATAAATGTCATTTATTTATGGAAAGTCAAACATCGTTACTCTGTTATAAAATGTGTATTAAAAACGACAAATTATATAGTAAAAATAAACTCATCTAATTTTTACATAATAAAAAATATTTTGTATTCATGTTAAAGTCGGTTGTTGACAAGGTATTGTGTTGAGTTTTTAACATATTCATGTAAATTTAACATAATATCATTATGTTGTTGAAACATTTTGTATTAAATTAATGGACAACAATTATTAGTATTAAAGAAACATAATTCATGAACAGGTTCTAGATAACACATAAATAACACAAAAATAATATATTTTGAAAATTAAGTTAAATTCTAAGTTAAATGAATAAAATAAATATGTTAATTTAAATTACAAATATTAATTTTGCTCAAGAAATATACTTCTACAATTTTAAACTGTATCAAAGTGTTCTATTTTTTGTGTTAATTTTTAAGTAATATTTGCATTGCTTTCCATCATATGTTACATTCACATAAAAAGTGGATCAATAGCCGTATGAAATACGTTGAATTCAATACAAATTCTTTACCTGCATAGGGTTGGGAAACACTTGATACAGGAAAAATAACATCTTCCCTTACAGTGTATTTATCAATGAGTTTCAACATTTTCATATTTTGCTACATCGGAGAGATTGTTACAGAACAGGTAAAGTTTAATTAATAATTATTAATAATTATTAAATAACAGGTAAGAAATTAAGAATTAAAAATATTAGAACTAAGGAAAATATTGAATTTTGTTATTTTTTAATTTGGTCAATATTTAAAGAAAGTATGAAATATAATGTTATTACATTAATCGAAAAAAATGTTAAAATATAATTGTCATTTTTAATTGTCAATTTTGAGTGTTTTTTTCAACATCTATGTAATCTAAAAAATTATTAAATTCCTTTTATTACTCATAGAAAATTTTAATCTCATGAATTAGTGCAAATATGTAGGAGAAACGGCATATATGACTGATTGGTATAATCTACATCACAAAACTGCACGTGATCTTGTTTTGATTATTGCCCGATCAAATAACGTAATTAAAATCACCGCAGGAAAATTAATCCATTTATCTGTTCCAACTTTTGGTGATGTAAGTAATGCTGATTTTTCACCGAGATTCGTCTTATTAATAAAAAGTTAATAAATTTCATTTCCCTTATACGTTATTAATTGCAAATTAGGATCATCTTATAAGAATTGAATAATTGATTTTAAACTGTTCAAGTGAATTCCATTATCTTTCAATCTCATTTGATACATTCTATTATATGTATGTGACTAAAAATTTCAAATTTTAATATACTTAGGAGGACAGCTGAATGCGTATCACTCAAGTTATTTCTTATTATTTATTTAATACTAATTTGTATGTAAATAAATATTGTAAATTGTAGCATGATGTTTTAAATATTTATTATAACATGTTTAACTTTTCATCAATTACAGTTATTATATATCTTTTTATAACATATTGCAAAAGATATAATTTAGGCAACTGATCATCTAATTAAATAATTTGTATGTTTTTCAAATCATATTTTTTTTTAAAGTATCGAATATAAAATATATGAATGAAAATAATTAAAAATAATAGATTAATAAAAAAATCATTAAGTAGTACTAATAATTAACTAATAGGTTCTTGATTTCAATAATTCATAAACAAAAAGAAATAACTATATAATAACTTGATTTTTACTTCGATATCTTTGCATTTTCATTATTGTTATTTAATAATTATTAATAATTGAATTTATTTTTGCAATCATTTTTTATAATACATTCATGTAAATTATCAATTTTAGTATTGCTAATTATCAGATTTACTTTGTGATAATATGATTTAGGAAACTTAATAGATTTTTAAAAAATACTGATTTAATAATTACAAATCTGTACATACAATAAATGTAAAATATTGTATATTATATCTTTTTTATGACAATATAAAAATTCTATTGCTATTTTCGAACGCAGTTGGAAAATTTCTGTTGAATTTAACATATTTCATGTGCATCAATGAGCCATTCATACTTTTGTGTAAAAAGATGGAATATGATGAAAGCACAAATATTATGTGAAAAATTAACACAAAAAATTTAACACTTGGACACTGTCTAAAAATAAAGTGAAAATATATTTTTTAAATAAAAATCAACATTTATATATACATATATATATATATATATATATATATACATATATATATATATATATATAATATATATATATATATGTATATATATATATATTCAGGTATACCTGACAGAC
>NW_012130069.1:2748217-2766767 GCF_000143395.1 Atta cephalotes | reverse complement strand
ACATATATATATAATTTGTTAAATTAACATTAATTTTATTTTAAAATTTATTACTTTTACGTTATTTAAACTTACTGACAATTGTTTTTTCAATACAAAAAAGTGTTAAATATTAATTTAACATACAATATAATAAAATTGGATGATAAGGATTATTATCAACTGCATAAATTAATCAAAAATTAACATCATTTGTACTTGATTTTTTTTATGAAGTGTTATTGATACTAATAAAAATAAGATCTGTTAATTTTTTGTGTGTTTTATCTATTTCTTTTTTTTATATTTTTATTATTAAATGTTGCTTATATTAATAATAATATAAATAATAATATAAAATATTGTGTATGTGCATGCGTGCGTGCGTATATGCGTGTGTATGTGTATGTGCTAAAATAAAAAACGGAGGATTTAGATCGTTACGCATTCGGCAATTATCCCCTAATATTCTTAACTGTTTCTTAATTGAAAAATTACATTCTTTTACTAAACTAATTATAATCATCTTATAAGAATTGGACTCTTTAATTGGCTTCATTACATTTATCCATTATGCTTAAAATATCATAAATTCAATCATATCATGTATGAATTTTCAAAATTTAATATATCTTATAACATATATAGCTTATTAAATGATGATATTGTTTTTGCATTGTGTAGAAACAAACATATTGTTGTTTCAGGTAATTAAAACTTCTGTAGTATATTTAAATCTCTTAAGAACAATGACTCTGTGAAACATGGTAAAAACTGTTAAAATATATGTTAAGAAATATGCAAGATATGCACTATATAAAATAAATTAATATAATTTGAAAACAAAATTTATTAAATAAAATCGATGATTATGTTAAAATCGCAAGTGATTATAAGTAATTAAATTACTTTTAATGAGGTATACTAAATAATTTTTACATATTTCATGGTTATTATAATATATACGGTTATTATTATAATTTTTTTATTTAAAAATACGAATTTTTATATTCATCGAAATTATATACATATACCCTTTTTAACAATATAAGAAGCACATCTAATATATAATTAAATAAAAAACATAGCAGACATTAAAGCGCGTTCATTTTTATTTTATATTCTAATTTATATTCGTCCTTGTGACATGCAATATTATTCCAAATGTATGTACTAAACTTTATTGATCAGACACGCAACCATCAGCAGTTGCATTATTACTCATCAAACTCTTTCGAAGGTTGGCAAAGGCGTTACTTCACAACTTTGGCACAATCAACTGACCCATTCGTGACAGTACTTTGCGTGACTTTAGTGATCCGAATCATAAGTGTGTGGCAGGAAGTTGAATTGAAAAACAGGATGATTACAATTTGCAATCGACTACCTTGTATTTTCTTAAATTATTATAACTGAATATGTATTAGTCATCTTGAAAATGAAAACATATTGGTAAAATTAAACATTTGATATTATAAAATATTTCAATATATAAATATGTTTCAGTACACATGAAAAATATTATGCGTAAAGTTTGATTTACTAAGTAAAGTTTAATTGGATATTATTATTTAAAAATTTTTAATATATTTAAAATTATCTAAAAAAATCATGCATACTATAAATATTAGTATTATAATATTTTTATAATTATAAGTAATAGAATGATCATATTATTATATTAGAGAAATAATTATATCTATTCATTATATTTTCTATATTTCAAGATATTCTAATTCTTATCGCCAATTTATCCTGTTAATTAGTAAATAAATACGATTAAAACATATTACTAAATTTAAAAAATTTACTAAAATAGAGAACTTTTTTTTTATTATGTCAATATTTACAGTCAAACCTTATATTTATAAGCCTTTTTTAAATTTATCTTTAGATGCTAATAAAATAATTTGTAGAACGTCTGAAGATAAATTTAAAGAAATCTTAAATATTAGGTAGTAAAAAGAAATCCATTATTTTTCCATTCAATTTCATGCAAAAATAATGGATTTTTTTTTACTATACCTAATATAAGACTTCACTATGAATATGAGCATTAATGTGACTTTCATAATTTTACACTGTTCATAACACGCTATGTTTTCTCAGACATCGGATAATAAAAACTCTCCATGAACAATTACATCGACTGAATATATGCCCCTCTTAGGGCACTTTTATGATATTAGGTCGTTTATCAAACTCTGATGAAGATTGGCGCAGGCGCTTCTTCATATTACGTTACGATGTATTGTCCATCCATGCCAGTATACCGTGTGCTTTCGTGCAGCGATCATGTCAACTTCCAAATGTGCATCAGAATACAATAGATCGAAAAAATATAACGATTACAGTTTACAATTTAGTCGATGGTTTCTCAAGTCAATTGGTGCGTGGCCACAAATAAATGCATCGAGTTTAGTGTGCAAAATCGTGATATTACTACATATTTTTATTTGTTCAAGCATGATAGCATCCAATATGGTACCATGTTTGTTATATGTATTATTTGAAAAAGTCAATATCAAGCTAAAACTCAGTGCCGTTGGGCCATTGCTTCATAGAGTTATGGGCTCAGTACATTACTGGGTGCTGCTTAAGCGCAGTGATGATATTCATAAAGTAATACGACATATGGAGACAGATTGGCGTTTGATACAGAGACTTGATAATCGTGAAATAATGCTACAACAAGCTAAGTTCGGTCGCTTTGTCGCCATAATTTGTGGTATAATCATGTATGGTGGTACAATCCTGTTCAGCATAGCAAAGGCAATGAAAACCATAATCATTAACGTCGGCAATGAAACTTTTACAACACGTCCGATGACGTGTCCGGTTTATAGTAAGATCATCGACACGAGATTTAGTCCTGTAAATGAAATTGCGTTGGTTCTACAAAACTTTGCAATATTAGTAGTGAGTTCCTCTACTGTCGGTGCTTGCAGTCTGGCTGCCGTTTTCGCAATACATGCTTGTGGTCAATTGAAAGTACTGAATGCGTGGCTACATGAACTTGTTCAAAAGAAGAAAAATCAAAAGAAGAAAAATGATACAGCTGAACGAAAGCTAGCTGCTATCATCGAACATCATTTGAGAATATTGAGGTACTTCATATGCAGACACTCGTATAAAAAATATATATTCTCTAAAGCTATATGGTTATATAATATAAGATGATTTTAAATATTATTAAAATTAATTATTTAAAAATGAAAGAGAGAATATTCAAAATTAAGACAAATGAATTTCTTCTTTTTTATAGATTATTAAAAGAATCTGTTGTTAATTATGTTCATGAAAAATATAAGTTAAATGTATCGATGATTTATTTATTTATAACAAAAAATTATATTGTGTTATATACATTTATACATTTCAGTTTTATATCACAAGTGGAAAGTATTATGCATAAAGCCGCTCTTGTGGAATTAGCCGGGTGCACTGTAGTCATGTGTTTGCTTGGATATTACACTATTACGGTATGCTAGAGATGTAAGAAAATGAAAATTTTTGACACAAGTAAATATCATTTAATTACGAAAAATCAAACATAGTCATTCTATTATAAAATAAATGTGTACAAAAAATCATACATTAAAGTCTCTATAGTTTAATTTTTTCATAGTAAAAAACATTTTGTGTTTTAAAACACAAAAAATATTTTGTATATTAAAATCAAAGTTGAAGCTTTTGTCTTGAATTTTTAACTTACTCAAATATTAATTCAACATAATAGGATTTTTTTTAATATTTTGTGTTGAATTGATATTTGACAATTATTAGTATTAAAGAAATAATTTATATAAGTAAAAACATAAAAATAATGCATTTTTAAGACATAAATTTTAAGATGAATGATTGACATAAATTTTAAGAGGAATGATGATGAGTATGTCAATTTGACAAATTATGAATATCAATTATTCTCAAGAAATATATTTCTACAATTTGTTTTTAAATTTTATTAAATTTCATTTCTGTGTTAATTTTTTACATAATATTTGCATAATAATTGCATTCTAATATATGTATTCCATGCTACACCCATACAAAAATTTGAGTAGATAATTAAACACGAGGAATATATTAAATTAAATACAAATTTTTCAATTACGTAGGCTTGGGAAACGCTTGATACGACAAAAATAACATCTTCCCTTATTGTATATTTCTCAATGGGTTTTAATATATTTATATTTTGCTATATCGGAGGAATTATCACTGAACAGGTATTATGTCGAGAATTCAAAAACATTCAAAAAAAGAAAAATATTAGACTAACATTTTTTAATAATTCAATACATATTTTGTGAGAAAAGAGTATAATATCATATTTTACATTAATAAAAAGTAATTAAAAATATTATGTTTCATTTTTAATAAATTTAAATATTTGTTTTCTTTGTATCAATATTTTCCAAATAATCCAAATTATCTCTTTTTTCCACATTACTCACATTACACAAATTTAAATCTTATGTCAATTCAATAGTGCAAAGATGTCGGAGAAATGGCATATATGACTGATTGGTACAATTTACATCATAAAACTGCTCGTGGTCTCATTCTGATTATTGCCCGATCGAATAACGTAATTAAGATCACAGCAGGAAAGTTATTCCATTTATCTATCGCAACCTTTGGTGATGTAAGTAATGCAAAAAATATACCGTTCCTTCTTTTGATTAATAAATTATACATTTCCCTTGTACTTTAATTTTAAATTATGATCATCTTATAATAATTGCATTCAAAATTATAATATCCATTATATTATCCTTATATTATTAACTATAATTATATTATCCTTAAAACATCTATATATTCAATTACATGAATATGTTTGATTTAAAATATCAAATTTTAAAAAATCTAGAAATATGTCTAATTCATAGAATTTGGTATACAATATATATATTTTCTTTGCTTTCTATATGGAAAAAAATGTTTGATTGAATTAATTGGAATTCTAAAATAGAAAATGAAATCTGATCTTGAAATCTACTAGATTTCTAATTAAATCTATTAGAATTCTAATTAAGATAATTAATATTCAGAATTTTCTTAATGACATTAACTAGCATTTTAGTAGATTTAATCGGAAGTTTAATAGACTTAACTAGAATTCTGGATCGTCCATTTTCCACCAGAATTTCAATTAATTCAATCAAATATTCTTCTTCGAGTACAGAACAAGTACTATTGTTTCAGGTAATTAAAACTTCGATGGTATATTTAAATTTTTTGCGAACAATGATTATGTAAAAGATGATTATGTGAAATATAAGTTAAGAAATATACAAATATTATATATTTTATATAGAACAGATCAGTATATCCTGGAAAAAAATATTTATGTGTTCCTTAAAAATCACTGAGAAACATCAATATAATTTTCATTGCTTATCATCATATTATTTCAAGTAAAAATTTCTTGTTAAAAACTTTAATTTTAGCTCGGCTTGTATTCTTATAATATATATTAAAATAAAATAATATTTATGTTGTTCATGTTCTAAGGGGAAACATAACGATATGAAATATGCATGTATTCTATGTTTTATATATAATCATATAAATACAAGCAATGATGAGATTATATATAAAACATAGGAAAATTCCAAAGAAATATAGGTCTTATATATTACACAGGATATTATGCGTGCAAAGATAACTTGGTAAATAAGATTAATGATTACGCAAAAATCAATATTATAAACTACATAACATACTTTCAAACATATAATTAACAATTTATAATTTTTCTCTGAATGTTATAATAACACAAGATTTCTAAATTATCTTGTACAAAGTATCTACAGAATTTATGAACTGAAACTCCGCGATGCAGCGATCAATAAAGTTCAAATTTTTACAAATTAGAACCTTGTCGAATCAATCATACATGAGTCTCAACCAACTAAAATTTTTGTTCTAGTCCAAAAGATTGACAACCGTAGTAAAAGAATTAACAAATAATGTTAATAATTTTATGATTACATTTACAGTTTAATATATTTTTAATTAAAGTTTAACAAATAAAATTAATTACAACGTTAGAATGGTATAGGCCATAAAATAATTAAAAAATTAATGCAATATATTTTTCTGATTTTCATATATGTATATATTTAGAACATTTCCTTTACTTCAAAACATTCTACTTTTACTTTTATCGCCATTTAATTAATTTGCCTTGAAAATTGATATAGGAAAATACATATAATTATAACATATTAGGAAAATCTGCTAAGTTCAAACAACTTTTTATTATTACTTTCACGAATATATAATATATCTTATACTTCTCATGACATGCGATATTCTCTCAGACATCTGACAATAAAAACTATAGATGAACAATTTTATCGATTGAATATACGTACCTGCCAGAGTAACTTTGTAACGTAGAACCAATTACCAAACTTTTCTGAAGATTGGCGCAGGCGCTTCTTCATACTCTGGCACAATGAGCTGTCTATCCGTGGCAGTACACCGTGTGCTTTCGCGCAGTGATCATGTCGAATTCTAAACATGTGCCAGAAAGCGACATACCAAAAAAAAACATCGATTACAGTTTACAAATTAATAGATGGTTCCTCAAGCCAATCGGTGCGTGGCCACAAATAAATTCGCCGAGTTCAGTGTATAAAATCATGATACTACTACAAATTTTCATTTGTTCAAGCATAATAGCAGTCCCAACAATACCATGTTTGTTACATGTGTTATTTGAGGCAAACAATATCAAGCAAAAACTGAATGTCTCAGGACCGCTACTTCATAGAGCTTTGGGTTCGATACATTACTGGGTGCTGCTGAAGCGTAACCGTGACATTCATAAATTAATACAACATATGGAAGCAGACTGGAGTCTCATACAAAAGATTGACGAACGTGAAGTAATGCTGCAACATGCCAAGTTCGGTCGTTTCGTCGTCATAATCTGTGCGGTGTTTATGCAAGGCGGTTTGTTTCTGTATAGTTTAGGGAAATCAATGAAAACTATAACCATCATCGTTGGTAATGAGACTTTCAAGACGCATCCAACGAATTGTCCGATTTACAGCAAGATTATCGATACAAGATTTAGCCCTGTGAATGAAATCACATTAGTTTTGCAGAACCTAACAATGTTCGTAGCAAGTTTTTCTACCGTTAGTATTTGCAGTTTGGCTGCTGTCTTCGCGATACATGCCTGTGGTCAGTTGAACGTCTTGAATGCGTGGCTACGTGAACTTGTTGAAAATCAGAAGAGAAATGATACAAATCAAAAATTGGCCGCAATCGTAGAACATCATCTAAGAACATTGAGGTATTTTATACACTATTAAAAAATATACAAAGCTTATTTTTCAGAATTTTAAAATCTTTTACAATAATTTTATTATTAATTGATTATTTTAAATAAATATTTTAAAATAAAAATTAATTCCTTTTTTTAAATCAGTAAAAGAGAAGCTTGTCATTGTATTCATGAAAACCATCAATTCAATATATATAATTACATTGTAAAAAATAAAAGTTCTATTACATTTATACGTTTCAGTTTTATATCACGTGTGGAAAGTATTATGCACAAAGCTTCTCTTGCAGAATTAATGGGATGTACAATATCATTGTGCTTAATTGGATATTACACTATTATGGTAGGTCAACGATCGTAAAAATTTGAAAGTCTTATAATACATGCCTAAACGTCATTCATTTATGAAACGCAAAAGACATTGCTATTCTATTATAGGATATGTACCAAAAACTATATAAAACACGACAAAAATAAGATCATATTTTAATTTTTAGGCTTGGGAAACGTTCGATACCGCAAAAATAACGTCTTACATCTTTATGTATTTATCAATGGGTTTTAATATTTTTATATTTTGCTACATCGGAGAGATTATCACAGAACAGGTCAAGAACATAAAGATATTGAAACAAGAAATGTCAGATTTTAATATTTTTTTGTGATTCAGTCAATGGTGTGCACAATATAATACAAATGTTGAAAATTTTTTTGCTGAAGTAGGATTGTCCCCCCCCCCCTCCCAAAACTGAAAATATAATTCTATCAGTGCGAAGAAAACTACCATATTGCAATAAACGCGATCATTGATCTTTATTATTTCAATGGATTTATATTTAAAACGTATTAAAATAAGGATATTATAATGAAGAATCACTGAGCGGGCTCACTAAACTGCTAATGGACGCAACTAATAGAAAAGCGTAAAATATAATGCTCCTAATGGAAAGAAAAAAATTTTTAAATATAATTAAAGGAAAGAAAAGTAAAATAATAAAATAGATAAGATGACGCATTGTTAGACAAACTAATAACAGATAATGGGCCAATATTGAATTCATTAAAAGCTTTAAATAATAAATCATTCTTTATGATTTGACAAAACTTCCATGAAAAAAAAAAATAATAAGAAATATGTTTATTTAAAATGCACTCATATATAACTTTTTTTATGTAACTTTTGTCGTTATAATTTATAAGTAATAAAATAAATAATTATAGTAGATATTTTCATATTCTTTAAAAAATCACAGTATAATATACTGTAACCAACAATATATAATATGGAATAATATATTAATTTTTCATTATTCCTCTTGCAATATTTATATTTATAAACATTATGACTTCAAACATAACTTTCACTCGTGAGAAAGATTGTGAAATTGACACATTTTTAAAAAATAAATTTTCAAAAATTCTAATTTATTTAATAATTCATTTTACAGATGATAACCAATGCTTTAGTATGAAAAAAAAATATTCTTTTTAAACCATCATAGAAATAAAGAGAAATAAATAAATCTTAAGGTCATCATCATACTCCTCCTTTCTCCTACTTAACTTTTAAATTAAATATTTCTCCTTAACATGCTAATTCATTGCTAATTCATATTAATTTCTATTAATTTCTTCTCATTAAAAATTTAAATCTTCTGTTAATTTGTTAGTGCAAACATGTTGGGGAAGTGGCATATATGACTGACTGGTATAATCTACATCACAAAACTGCACGTGGTCTCATTTTGATTATTGCCCGATCAAATAATGTAATTAAGATAACAGCGGGAAAATTATTCCATTTATCCATCGTAACTTTTGGTGATGTAAGTAATGCACATATACCGTTACCTCTTTTGATTAATAAAAAATGTTTTTCTTTTTAGTTAATAAAGTATATATTCCTTGTATTATTTCGAACTAATGATCATCTTACAAGAATAGCACTGTTTAATTAGACTATACATTATGTTTAAAATGTTCACATAAAATGTTCACATATTCTATTATATGCATCATATATATAAGCATCAAATTTTAATAAAATTCAACGACAAATTTTAATAAATCTATAAATCTAGAACTTTTAAAATGTAATATATGTATATTATGTTTACTTTCTATGAAACAAGAATATTGTTATTCCAGGTAATTAAAACTTCCATGGTATATTTAAATTTTTTGCGAACAATGACTATGTAAAAAATGATTATGTGAAATGTAAGTTACGGAAAATATAAATAAATTTTATATATTTTATATGAACAAATTATTATAAAACTAAAAAAAAGATTTAATATTTCATTGCCCAAATTTAAAACTAGAAACCAATGATTTTAAAGACATTAATACAAAGATTTTCAGGAAACATTTATTTATCATTTTCCTTTCATTACGAGATTCTTATTAAACAATTCCAATTTTGGCTGAGCTTATACTTACAAGTTGTTCTATTGGTAAAATAACTACATATTTATGTAATTCATGTACATACAAGAAACATAACGATATCAAATATATTACACACAATCAAATTTAATTAAATTTAATTAATTAATAACAATCAAATTTAATTAAATTATTAAATGCTTAAAATATAGAAAATTTATAAAAAATAAAATATACATCCATATGAGACATGCAATAAAGGTTAATAAATAAAATCTAATTAATCTGATAAATAAAAAAAATCTGATGATTCAAAATCGACATATGTCATTAATATATAATAAAAAAATATATAATATCTTATAAAAATCTTTATAAAATATCTTATAATTCTTTTTATATTTATGGTAATTTTTCCATTTAAGGAGCACTAATTTTCTATAAGAAACAAAATCAATCAAATAACAAATAATAGAAGAATATAAAAATAGAAGAATATAAAGAAAATATAAAAATTATATATTTACCTTTCTAACAATAAAAGAAGTAAGATTGCATATAACAGAATAAAGAAACACATAATAAATAATTAAAGTACGTTTATTTCTACGAATTTATTCTCTTCCTGACACGCGAAATTTTCTTTCCATGTCTGGTATTATAAATTCGCAACGAAGAATTATTGATCAGACATGTAACTCTTTCGAAGCAGTTGTAATATCAGGCTACTTATCTAATTTTTTCGAGGGTTTGTTCAGGCGTCACATTCAACTCTGATACAACAAATTGCCCATTTGTAACAGCGTCTAGTATGCTTTCATGAAGTGATCATGTTAAACACAGATTGGTAGTGTGTGGCAAGGAGCGTTGAATAAGTATGACAAATGTAATTTGCAATTGAATTTCATTGATTGTTTTTCATAAATGATTATAAATAAGTATTGTCATATTAAAGGAAGATGGAAATGCAGTAATAAAAATTAAAAAGTTCCTTGACAGAAAAAAATTTGTATGAGAGTATATAAAAACTACATAGATTAAGATAAGATCTTAAAAATTCTTAATTTTTCCTAAATATTTGTAATGAGATACAGAGTGAGATCTGTATGTTTTAGAAATTCTTAGTTTTTCGTAGATATTCTTAATGAGACGTAGAAACACTGTTTGAGGACGAAACATTTTTTGGTTTTTCAAACAAATAACGCTATTCTATGTCCCATTATGAATATCTACGAAAAACTAAGAATTTCTAAGATATTGTTTCAATTTATGTATTTTGTAAAAACTTTCCGCCAGGATTATTAATATGTTTTAGAACATTTCATCATATAGTTATGCTTCAATAACATAAAAAATATTTTTCTCAATTATAATAATTTTTATTTCAAGCTAATCTAATTCTTATTACCATCTTATTAAACAATAAAACTCTAAAAATTTATTCGATTAATTAATATAAGAAATACATTATTAAAATATACATTATCAAATAAAAAATCTATTAAAACACTTTCAATATCACTTCTACGAATTAATCCTTATACTCCTTATAACACGCGATATCCTCTCGAACTTTAGAGAATAGAAGCTCTGGACGAACAATTATATCGATTGAATATATGTCCCTCTCAGAGTAACTTTGTAACGTTAGACCGATCACCAAACTCTTCTGAAGATTGGCGCAGGCGCTTCTTCATATTCTGGCACAATGAGTTGTCTATTTATGGCAGTACATCGGGTGCCTTCGTACAGTGATCATGTCAAATTTCAAACGTGCGCCAGAAAGCGACATATCAAAAAAACATATCGATTACAGTTTACAAATTAATCGATGGTTTCTGAAACTAATCGGTGCGTGGCCACAAATAAATGCGTCAAGTTCAGTGTACAAAATCATGATATTACTACAAATTTTTGTTTGTTCAAGCGTAATAGCAGTCACAACAATACCGTGTTTGTTATATGTGTTATTTGAAGCAGACAATATCAAGCAAAAACTGAACGCCGTGGCACCACTGCTTCACAGAGTTATGGGCTCAGTACATTACTGGGTGCTGCTCAAGCGTAGTCATGACATTGACAAATTAATACGACATATGGAAGCAGATTGGAATCTCATACAAAGGATTGACGAACGTGAAGTGATGCTGCAACATGCCAAGATCGGCCGCTTCATTGTCATAATCTGTGCGGTGTTTATGCAGAGCGGTTTGTTTCTATTTAGTTTAGGGAGATCGATGAAAACTACAACCATCATCATTGGCAACGAGACTTTCAAGACGCATCCAACAAGTTGTCCGATTTACAGCAAGATCATCGATACGAGATTTAGCCCTGTGAATGAAATTGCATTAATTCTGCAAAATGTAACAATGTTCGTAGCGAGTTTCTCTACTGTTGGTGCTTGCAGTTTGGCTGCTGTCTTCGCGAAACATGCTTGTGGTCAACTGAATGTGCTGTATGCGTGGTTACATGAACTTGTTGAAAATCAGAAGAAAAGTGATACAAATCAAAAATTGACCGCAATCGTAGAACATCATCTAAGAACACTGAGGTATTTTATACACAAACACTATTAAAAAATAAACAAAGCTTATATCTTAGAATTTTCAAATCTTATAACAATTTAATCATTAATTAATCATTTGAAATAATTATTTTTGTTAGAATAAAAATAAATTCATTTTCTTTTTCTAAATTACTAAAAGAGAATCTTATCATTGTCTTCATGAAAAGCATCAATTCAACATGTACATAACTTATTTACGAAAAATAAAAGTTCTATTACATTTATACGTTTATTTCAGTTTTATATCACGTGTGGAAAGTATTATGCACAAAGCTTCTCTTGCAGAATTAATGGGATGCACGATAATCTTGTGTTTAATGGGATATTATACTATTATGGTAGGCTAACTATCATAAAAATACACTTAAATGTCATTCATTTATGAAACGCAAATATTATATATTGCTATTCTATTATAAGATATGTACTGAAAACCATATAAAAATAAAATTATTTTAACTTTTAGGCTTGGGAAACGTTCGATACCGCCAAAATAACATCTTATGTCGTTATATATTTATCGATGGGTTTTAATATTTTTATATTTTGCTACATTGGAGAGATTATTACAGAACAGGTCGAGAATAGAAAGATATTGAAACCAAGAAATATCAGATTTTAATATTTTTTGGTAATTCAGTCAATGACCGCGTACAATACAATATTTTAATGCAGGTGGAAGTTTTTTTTGCTGAAGTAGAACTACTCCCCTAGATCTAAAAATATATTCCTATTAGCGCGAAGAAAACTACCAAATTGCAAAATAAACAAATGCGGTCTTTGATTCATGTCTTTAATATTTTAATGGATTTATATTTAAAACGTTATTAGAGTAAGGATTTATATAATTGTAAATAATCACTGAACGCTTATTGAGCTGTTTTGTCTGCTAGATGCAGCCAGCCAGAAAAGCGTATAATAATATATTTACAGAAAAAAATAATACAATTAATTAGGGGAAAGGGGGATAAGATTACAAAGTGGAAAAAAATAACCAATTTTTAATGTTAGTTACATTACAAATTAATAACGGTTGACGAATCGGTACTAAATTCATTAAAAGTTTTGAATAATAATAAATCATTTCTTATATCTCATCTCTTGTATTCTTTGATTTCAATACTTTCAGAAAAGAAGATAATATAATAAGAAATATTTAATATGCACTCATATGTGATTCATTGCTATTAGTTTATAAATAATAAAATAATTGCAATATTTTTATTTTTATTATGAAACCACAGTATAGTATAGATAAGAATGCATAGAGTAATATAACAATATTTTTTATTATTCACCTTGCAATATTTTTATTAAATGAATACAATGAATTGCAAGTAACATTTTTATTAAACACAACGATTGCAAGCAAGATGACTTTCGATAGTGAGCAAGATTATAAAATTGACATATTCTTAAAATATGAATTTTCCAAAAATCTAATTATTTATTTAACATATAGTTCATTTTACATATGATAACTAAGGTTTTAGTAAATCTGAAAAAAAAATTCTTTTTATGTCATCACAGAAATAAAGAAGGATCAATAAACCTTAAGATTGTCTTATCCCTACTTTCCCCTACTTTTAATGAAACCAAATATTTCTCTTTAACATCACATTAATTTACATTGTCAAATTCTTTTCATAGAAAATATAAATTTTCTGTCAATTTGTTAGTGCAAACGTGTTGGAGAAATGGCATATATGACTGACTGGTATAATCTACACCACAAAACTGCACGGGGTCTCATTCTGATTATCGCTCGATCAAATAACGTAATTAAAATCACAGCAGGAAAGTTATTCCATTTATCCATCGCAACTTTTGGTGATGTAAGTAATGCACATATACTGTTGCTTCCTTTGATTAAAAAATATTTTTCTTTTTGGTTAATGAATTATACATTTCTTATAACGCTTTTTAGGCTTTCACAGGTATTAGTTTCAAAGATACCAGAAGTTTTGCGAATTATCGCCATATTTTTATCTATTGCTAATGCCAGTAATAGATAAAAACATAGTGATAACCAGCAAAGCTTTTGGTGTCTTTGATATTTTCCTTGTACTTTATTTCAAACTATGATCATTTTACAACAATTGTACTGTCCAATTAAATTATACATTATGTTTAAACATTCACACATTCTATTACGCGTGTATTTAAATTTAATGTCAAATTTTAATAAATCTATAAATTTGTAACTTTTAAAATGTAATATATATTATTTTTACTTTCTGCGAAAACAAGTAGGTATATTGTTATTCCAGGTAATTAAAACTTCCATGGTCTATTTAAATTTTTTGCGAACAATGACTATGTAAAAAGTAGTTACATGAAATGTAAGTTAAGAAATATATACATTATATATTTTATATAACAACAAATTATTAAAATTATGTAACTTGAGAAAAAGATTTAATAATTTATTGCACAAATTTGAAATTAAAAACCAGTGATCTTAAAGACAAAGATTTTTAGAAAACATTTACAATCATTTTCCCTTCACAACAAAATTCTTAGAATTCCAATTTTGACTAGGCTTATATTCTGTTGGTCTATTGATAAAAAGATTATATATTTATGTATATACAAATCTTAAGAATATAGACATAACAATATCAGATATATTATACAATTATAAAATTCTTATAAAATTCTTATAGAAAACTACAAAGAAATAGACGTTCTCTATTCTGTATGAAAGAGACACTATTGCAATGAAAATTATTAAATAAATTCTATGATTACGTCAAAATCGATATAATGAGTCATTAATATATAATTTTTTAATATATATAATACAATATCTTATGATTTTTCTCATGCTTATGATAATTTCCATTTGAAAGTACTAATTTTCTATAAGAAATAGAAAATCGATCAAATAATACAAATAAGAGAAAACAAAAAAATAAATAAAAAAAAACTTAATTTTCATATACATAGAAATTATATCTTCTTAACAATAAGACTGCATACAACGAATAAAGACAAATATATCAGATATAGTTAAATACCATCATTTTTACGAATTTATTCTCTTCGTGACACGCGATATTCTCTTTCCATAATTGGTACTATAAATTCGCGACAAACAGTTATTGATCGGAAATGTAACCCTTTCGAAACAAGTATAATATCAGGTTGTTTATAAAACTTTTTCGAGGGCTTGCTTAGGCGCTACTTTACATTCAACTCTGGTACAATGACTGTCCATTTGTGAGAGCGCATTACGTACTTTCATAAAGTGACCATGCTAAACATAGATTGATAGCATATAATAGGAAGCGTTGAACTGAATAAATACGATGATTGCAGTTTGTAATTGTATATATTGATTGTTTGTTATAAAAGATTACAAGTAAGTATATTATCTAAGTGGAAAATGGAAATATAGGAAAACAAACATTAAAAATTTACTGATAAGATTTAGATTATTTCCTCATACAATTGTTTCAAAATCATATTTTTATCATTTATACTAATTTCTAATTCAAAATAACTTAATCTTATCGTCATTAATAAATAATAAAAATTTATTCTGTTAAACAATATAAGAAATACGTTAAAATACATTATCAAATAAAAAAAATTTTTAATTAAAGCACTTTCATTTCTGCAAATCTATTTTTACATTCTTTATAACATGCGATATTCTATCAAACTTCTGACAATAGAATCTCTGGATGAATAATTATATTAATCGAATACACACCCCTCTTAAAGTAATTTTTTAATATTAGATCTATCAAATTCTTCTGAAAATTGGTGCAGACACTTCTTTGTATTTTTATAATGAGTGTCTGCGTGATAGTATATCATGCTTTTGTGTAGCAATCATGTCAAATTTCAAATATGCATTAGAAAGCACAAACTAAAGAAACATACTGATTACAATTTACAATTTAATTAATGGTTTCTCAAACCAATCGATGCAAAGCCACAAATAAATGCATCGAGTTCAGTATATAAAATCATGATATTATAAATTTTCATTTGTTCAAATATAACAGCAACCGTAACAATCTCATGCTTGTTATTTAAGGCAGAAAATAGAATATATGTAGGATCACTGTTTCACAGTTATAAGCTCAAAACATTATTGAGTATTGCTCAAACACAGCGATGACATTCACAAGACGACGGAAATAGATTGGAATCTCGTACAAAAGATTAACGAAGATAAAGTGATATTGCAACATGCAATTCGGCCGTTTCGTCGTCAAGATCTGTGGGATAATGATAGGGCGGTTTCTTCCTGTTCAGCTTCGGAAAATCGATGAAAACTATCAACAACCATCACAGCAATGAGACTGACAACATATTCGACAACTTGTCCGATTTACAAAAAAATTATATATAATGGATAAATACAATATTTAGCCCTGTGAATGAAATCGTGTTGATTCTGCAGGACCCGACAATGTTCATAGTGAGTTTTCGTCGGTAGTTTAGCTGTCTTCCCGAGACATGCTTGCGATTAGTTGAACGTATTGTTGGCTATATAAACTTGTTGAGAATCAGAAGAAAAGAAACGATACGAAAATTGAATGTTATTGTAGAATAAAAGCTATCTAAAAGGATATTAAGATATTTCACATACGCCATTAAGAAATATATGTCTCAGAACTTTCAAATCTTTTAGAATAATTTAATCATTAATTTAAAATATTTTCGTTAAAATGAAAGTAAATTCATTTTCTTTTTTTGAATTACTAAAAGAATGTCTTGTCATTGCATTCAAGAAAAATATCAATTTTATATGAGAATAACTTCGTAAAAATAATTCTTTTACATTTATATATTTCGATTTTATATCACGTGTGAAAAGTATTATGCACAAACCTTTTCATGCAGAATTAATGAGATGCTTCGTTTAATTGGATATTGCACTATTATATGGTATGCCAGCGACTATAAAAATATAAAAAACTTATTAAACATACCTATATGTCATTTATTTATAAAATAAAAAAAACAATGCTATTTTACTATAAAATACAAGATCTCCCACCTAACTTGCGCATATGAAATATCTCTTATCTGAAATATCTAATAATTTTTATGATAGGAAAAAATATTTCAGATGAAAGTGGAACGGTTTCAAGGGAGACATATTTTGGTCATATTGTCTTTCTTCTAAATGAAGGTGTCAAAAAGATACAAGGATCACCTCCATTTTTTAAATGGAATTGAATATAATTTTTTTTATATAGTATAATTTATATAGTATAATTTCTCTAATTATTCTATATATAAAAGTATTAAGATAGAAATATCAAAAAACCAATAGTTTATGAGATATTTTATACTTTATTGTAGCATGTATTGATAAAATGTTACATAATTCGTAAACTATTAATGTTTTGATAATCTTATCTTGATACTTTTATGAACAGATTAATAATGAGATGAATCAATTGATGGAAAGAAAACACACAGTTTATTTAAAAAATTATTTTTAAAAAATGTATGTAAAATGGATTTTTAAATAAGTATGTGTTTTTTTTTCATCAATTGATTCATCTCATTATTCTGTTCATAAAAGTATCAAGGTACGATTATCAAAACCTTAATAGTTATGTAACATTTTATGTCACTATAAAGTATCTTTATGTCAATCATATTGTGCCACAATAAAATATAAAATATCTCGTAAATTATTATTTTTTGATGTCACTACCTATCATTTTTTCCTATCATAAAAACCAAGCAAAATATTTCAGACGCTCGAGTTAGGTAAGATACTCTATATACATGGTGGCTCCAAATTGGCCCCACCCATCCTGAACAAGTAAAGCGGACTAAACTGAATCGAAAAGTTCTCTATCATTTTGCAATGCTCACAATAGAGAATTAACGAGATATTAACATTTAAAGATAGCCGAATATACGCATTCGCCCGATCTAGGCTGCGTTCCGTTTCACGCATGATACTTCATTTATCCTTGTTTAATTTGGTAAATGACAATTTGGTAAATAATGCAGCCCTACTATTGTCGAAGGTAACGCCCACCGATCGCACGCGGAGAGTAGGGATGGCCTAGCAGGCGCACCGCGCCGTTCGAGCTTAGAGGCTCGCGGCGATGTGCAGGGCGCTTATGCTCCACTCCCCGCGCGCCGTGTGATCTGTGGGCGGTGGGCCGTACCTTCGGCAATAGTATATATATATATATATATATATATATATATATATATATAGTAGTGTGTGTAGTTCGTATATTATTATTATTATATATATTATTATAGTCGAGAGTACTAGTAATAAGTAAGTAAGTAAGTACTTACGTACGTACTAGTTA
>NW_012130069.1:2724005-2748197 GCF_000143395.1 Atta cephalotes | reverse complement strand
GTATATAGTATATATATATATATATATATATATATATATATATATAGAGTCGGGCGTGTATTCGGCTATCCTTTTTAAATGGTTAATATCTCGTTAATTATTGCGAGCATTGCAAAATAGTAGAAGACTTTTCGACTCAGTTTAAGTTCGCTCTATCTACTCAGAACAGGTGGGAGGGGGGCCAAAATTTGGAGCCGTTCTGTATATAGCATAGAGAATCACACATAAATTATACGATAAAAATAAGCCCATATTTTAATTTTTAGGCTTGGGAAACGTTCAATGCAGCAAGAATAACAATGTCTTATTGAATTTATCGTTGTGTTTTAACAGCTTTATATTTTGCTTCATCGGAAAGATTATCACAGAGCAAGTTAAGAATTATTATAAAAGATATTGAAACTAATATATTCCAATTCTTAACGAAATTTCCGTATTGTTATGTTGTCGTTACGCAATTTCTTTATTGTGGAGTTTTGTAATAATATGAATCCAGATACGATGAACGCTAAAATCACGTTATCCTTTTCTTCATTAGATGTTAAGAAGAAAATAATCTAATCTTAACGTTTTTTTTCACCGTATTTGGATAAATGGTATTGCAAAAACTCCCTATTATTTACGTAGCGATAATGTAACGATACTAAAATCGTCATAAGATTAACAGAATTGATGCTAATTGAAATGTCAGATTTTGATATTCTTTGATAATTCAGTCAATGACCGCATTCAATCACAATGTTTTATTTACATGTGTTATAGAGGTTTTCTTTGTTGAGGTAAAAGTAGAACTATTTCACTATATTTAAAAATATAATCCAATCAGCGAAAATCACAAAGAAAACTATCAAATTGTAAAATAAACGCGGCATTGAATTCTACCTTTGCAATTTTTCGATAGAGTTATGTTATTAGAAACGTATTATAATAAGATACATATTATAATGAAGAATTATTGAGCTGCTTTGTCTTTTTAACATAGCTATGTTTAGAAAAAAAGTGAATATAATATTTTTATATTAATTGAAAAAATATAGTTATCTAACTTTTAACGAATCTGAACATTTATTTTTAACATCTTATTAATATAATTGTTAAATTCTTTTCATATAACTGCAAACATGTTGGGGAAATGGCATATATGATTGATTGGTATAATCTACATCACAAAATTGCACGCAGTCTCATTTTGATTATCGTCCGATTATCAAATAACGTAATTAAGATAACAGCGGGAAAATTATTCCATTTATCCATTGCAACTTTTGGTGATGTAAGTAATATATACCGTTGCTTCCTTCAGTTAATAAAAAAATAATTATTCATTATTTTTAAAAGATTTTAATAGATTTAATTATACGAGTGTACATGATGTAAAATTTCAAACTTTAATCTATTTTATAGAATGCCCACTCATAACGCACATTGCGTTTAATGAAGTAATCATGCTGATCATATAAGCTGCTAGTGAGTGGTTTTTGATGATACAAATTGACACATCATTCGAACAGTATCGTTCTCTTTGTTATTCAATGAGTATAAAGAAAAATAAAACGATATTTGTATCACAAAATGAAGAACACTCAAATCTGAGGTCGGTATACATTATTTGTTTGTATCAATTACATAAAATAAAAAAATTTTTTACACACTGATATCCTGTGTTGACTAAAAAGGCAATTATAATTCAGTGGTTTACTCATTATGAGTAAATTGTCATTTTAATTTATTTATAAATGTATTACTGTAGCACAATACATTACAATTTTTTTATGATCATATTATCATAGCATAAATGTACTATTACATTAAAACAATAATTTTATCATCACAGAATTTTTTTATTTCTCACATTAAATAGAATTTATGTGCAAAATTTTAAGTTAAACGCGAGCAAGGAATTTGGAATTACATCTACAGAATTGAAATTAAAAGCATTTTTAATTTCCACATCCATGAGTATTTTAAATCGAAGCTTTTTTTCACTTTTTCCACAAATATAAATTATGATTCATATATGATTTTAATTATTTTCTTTTTAATCAAATGATGAACTATATAGAATCTAAATAATGTAAACTATATAGAATCTAAATAATGTAAACGAAAGAACATTTTTTTTATAAAAATTAAAAAAATTATATTAAAAACTGTAAATAAGAGTTTTACAGGAAAATGCGAAAAATTTTAAGCGAAGAAGCTTTATCTAAAACTTGTCTAAAATTTTTAAAGTAAAGCGTTCTGTCTGAAGTACAAAATCTGAAACTTCATCGATACTGATGAACAAAAGTTTGAAGTTTTTCTACGTACAATTTAAAACTCACAGCGGTATATATCAACCGTAAGTACCACTATTAGCACAAAAGTGCTAATTACATTTAGATCCGATTTTCGCTCGGAACCAAAAGATCCGTAGCAATAATCGAAGATAATGATGTTAATCATTTTATAATTATTCACATATGTATATTTGTACAACTTAATATATACTTTAAATTTTTAAGCAAAAGTTAAATAAAATTAATTATAATGAAAAAATATTACTTATTTTTTGTGTTATTGGCCACCAAATTATTCCAAAATTTAAAAATCATATGTTGATTTTCATATATCCATTTGTAATATTTTCTTTATTTCATGCAGATATTATATTTCTTTATTTCAATTATTGATATCACTATTTCTTTATTTCAATTATTATATTTCTTTATTTCATAATTGATATCAACATGATATCAACTCATATCTTGAGCACAATTCTTTTTATCATTTACAAATAATAAAAATCAATTATTATATAATTCATTATATAATTTAATTTGTTGATCAATATGTGAAAAACGTAATTAAAATATTATCAAATCAAAATATCCGTTCAACTGAAGCACTTTCAATGAATGACACACGAATCTTTCCTATTCACGACACGCGATATTCACTCAGACTTTGGACAATAGAAATTTTCCACGAGCAAATATATATCGACTGAAAATCCGCTCCTCTTAGAATAAGAATGCTTCTGTATGGATTCATATTTTCTGCATAACGTGCACCATGGAACCAGTCAGAGGCATTCCGCGCTTTCTGCAGTTAGACGGAATTGAATGTTCTCATTGGTTACAATACAAATTATGGTCACAATACAACAAGAATAAAAATATTAATGAAAGAATCGTTTAATGTTAGACTGATTATCAAAACTCTTCTGAAGATCGGCACAGGCGCTTGGTACGATGAGTTAATATATCGTGCAGTATATCATTTTCCTGTGTTATTAATCTACATATATCATTCTTTTCATGATTAAAAAGAAATCAATAAAATATTATTGCTCATTATATTGCTTTGTCATCATTAACGTCAGTTTAGACTGTCTATCATCTTTAACACGAAAATGAATATAGCTCATAATGAATTTTTTAATTATTCTTAACATATAAGAGCACATCAAAAAGGTACAGAAATAAGTATACGATAATAGATACTCTAAAATAATGTTAATATGATAACAAAGAAGTATAATATAAAATAATGAACGAAAATATTTTATTCTCTCTTTCGTTCATTTTTCGTCATAAAAAGGGCTCATTGTATTGTATTATAGTGTAATATTTAGATAAATAATTAATTAAGCCTTTAAATTGAATTTCTGTATATATAATTTTAACATTTTTAATGATTATATGATACAAAAAAATTTAAACGAGCTAACAAAATGACAATGACTAAATTTATTCTTTCTATGATATATACACGTGGACGTTTCGGACTTTACTTAATCTTTTTCAGCAACGCACAGAATTAGTTACGCATTAAACATAATATGTAAAATGAATTATTCAAGGATCTCATCTCACAAAATTCGGTTCACAGATCTTTCCTCAGTACAATCTGAAACATTCACGTGCATACACATATCATAAAAAGAATATACAAAATAAATTTAGCCATTGTTATCTTGCCAGTCCATTTAAATTTGTTGACTTTTATATTTTGTGATTTATTATTGTTTTGCAATTTTATGAGTGTTATAATACTTAACTTTTTAATAAAAAAAATTAAAAATCGGATCGGGCTCAAAAAATTTATTGACCTTCTTTCAACACAAATTTTGTAACTACGTAGGCATGAGAAATACTTGATACAGCAAAAATAGCATCTTTTTATACATGTACCAATGGGTTTCAATATTTTTATACTCTGCTTGGAGGAATTGTCACAGAACAGGTAATACGAAATTTAAAATATACAATTGAAATAAAAGAAGTCATGTTTTAATATTTTCTTAACAATGAAGTCAATATTTTAAGAAAAGAATAAAATATGAAAAAATTTTTATTAAATTACAATTTATTAAAATAAAATTGTCTCATTTTTAACAAATTGAAAAATGTTTGTTTTCTTTAACATTATTTAATTTAATCCAAATCATCAAATTCTCATACAAAATTTTATGTCAAATTAGTGTGTCTTGTCGGAGAAATGGTATGACTGATTGGTATAATCTACATTACACGTAGTCTCATTCTGATTATTGCTCGATCGAATAACGTAATTTCGATTCTTTAATTAAGATCACAATAGGAAAGTTATTCCATTTGTCTATCGCAACTTTTGATAATATAAGTAACACAAATATATTGTTACTTCCTTTGGTTAATAAATTGTATCTTTTTTATACTTTATCAATTTCAAATTATGATTATTTTATAATAATTGAACTATAATTAAAATATCCATTACCTTTAAAATATCTATATATTCAATTATATGAGTGTGTTTGATTTAAGATATAAAATTTTAAAAAGTCTATCAATATCTTTAATTTAGAGAATTTGATATACATACATTTTTTTTACTTTCCACAGAAACAAGTATAGTGATGTTTTAGATAATTAAAAATTCAATATTTAAATTTTTTGCAATAACTATATAAAAGATAATTCAGGAAACAATGTAAAAGATAAGGAAATATATGAAATATAAATATATATGTTTTATATAAACCAAATTAATATATCCTAAAAATAAAGATTTAACCACTTATTGCACATATTGCACAGAAATTAAAAATCACCGACTTCAAAAACATTAGTATAGAGATTTTCAGGCATCATTTGTCATTAATTTCCTTCGCGAACATAATTACTTAAATTACTTAACTAATAAAATTCAAATTTTTGATGGAATTATACTCTTAAGTCCAATTTATTATTTGCGATTAAATTCGAAATATACTGTTAAATTTATAGTGCCAAAAACATATAATGTCAAATTGTATAATGTCAAATAACCAATATAAAATAATTGTTTCAGTATAAAATAATTGTTTCAGTAAAAAAAATGAGACTACGTGCACTGTGATGTAGATTATACCAATCAGTCATATATACCATTTCTCCAACAAGTTTACACTAATTTGACATAAAATTTTGTATGAGTATAAGAATTTGATAATTTGATAATTTGGATTAAATAACATTAAAAAAAATAAACATTTTTCAATTTGTTAAAAATGAGACAATTTTATTTTACATTATAATTTAATAAAAATTTTTTCATATTCTTTTCTTAAAATATTGATTGTTCTTCATTGTTAAGAAAATATTAAAACATAATTTCTTTTGTTTCAGTATATTTTAAATTTCGACGTATTACCTGTTCTGTGACAATTCCTCTAATGTAGCAGAATATAAAAATATTGAAACCCTACATGATTGAGTAGGAGCAGTGGCGACTCACATTAAGTTAAATTTGGCACTTCAGATTTAACAGTGTAGAATTCTATTTATAATTTCGAGTGTTAGACGACACGCAAAATTATAACATAAGAAATATTTGAAGAAATCAAATATGCAGAAAATATGTATCAGTAATACATATTTTCTGTATATATCTATTTTACTTCTTCAAATATTTTCTATGTTATGCGACAAAATTATAAATAAAATTCTGTTCCGAATTTGATCATGAATTATAGATTGTGTAAAGTAAGATTTGACATACCATCAAAATAAAATAATTACATAATCATGTTGTTCATGTTCTTAAGAGGAAACATAATGATCAAATCAAATATATATAATTACGCAAACAATTATGCAATTATGTGTAAAACATAAAAAAATTCTAAAAAGATATAGATATTTTATACACTATACTATGTAGGACACCATGCGCGTAACAAATGCAAATTAAATAAAATCAATAATTATACATCAAAATCAACAATAGAACCATTATCAAGAATCATTATTATTATTAATATTTTCAAAGATATATGCTACTAATATTTTTTCTCATAAATGCCATAATATCTCAAATCAAATTTCTAAATCATTCTGTATATATAAATACCTGCAGGATCTGTACTGAACCTCCACAATTCGATCAATAAAGATTCAAAGTGTTTTTACGTATAATTTAGACTCGTAACATCAACCATATATAAGTGTTAATCGATTAACATTTTTGCTTGAATCAAAAGATCCATAGCTGTAGTCGAAGACTACAAGACAATAATTAATTAATTACTTTATGATTACTTCATTCTCACTACTTAACATTACTTATATTAAACCAAAAGTTTAATAAATAAAATTAATTGTAATGTTAGAATGGTACAGAGATATTAGTCACTCAAATTATGCAAAAACTTAAGCAATGTATATTTCTGATTTCCATATGTATAAATATATTTTCTATATTTCATAATATTGTAACTTTCATGACTATTAATAATAAAAAACTACTATAATTTATTCTATCAATATACAAAAAACGTAATTAAAAATATTATCGAATCAAAAAAGCTTGTTAATTTAGAGAACTTTCAATGTCAATACACCCTTTTCTTACAACGTTCATGACACGCGATATTCAAACTTCAGACAATAGAAACTCTCAACGAGCAAATACATCGATTGAATATACGCCTCTGTCCAAGTAAGGGTACTTCTATATGGATATTGATATTATCCGCGCAGCCAATCGGAGACGTTCCACGTTTTTTATTACACGGAACTGAATGTCCTTATTGGTTACGTGATGCATTGTGAAGAAAATATCAATCCATATGGAAGCTTTATAATGTTAGACCGTAAAACTCATAAAACTTTTCTGAAAATTGGCGCAGGCGCTTCTTCCAGTACGATGAAGTATCCATCTATGACAGTACATTGTGTGCTTTCGTCGTGCAGTGATCATGTCAAATTCCAAATGTACGCCCAAAAAAGAGGGATCAAAAAAACACATTGATTACAGTTTACAATTTAATCGATGGTTGCTCAAACCAATCGGTGCGTGGCCAAAAATAAATACATCGAGTTCAGTGTGTAGAATCGTGATATTACTTCAAATTTTCATTTGTTCAAGCATAATAGCAGTCCCAACGATACCGTGTTTATTATATGTGCTATTTGAGGCAGAGAATATCCAGCAAAAACTAAATACTATGATGCCACTGATCAACAGATTTATGAGCTCGATGCATTATTGGGTGTTGCTCAAACGTAGAGATGACATTCACAAATTGATACGACATATGGAAATAGATTGGAATCTCGTGCAAAAAATCGACGAACGTGAAGTGATGTTGCAATATGCCAAGTTCGGTCGTTTCATTACCATAATTTGTGGGATAATGCTGCAGGGTGGTTGCCTATTGTTCGCCCTAAGACAATCAATGAAAACTGCTACTATCACAATTGGCAACGAGACTTTTATAACGCATCTGACAACATGTCCGATTTACAGCAAAATTATCGATACGAGATTTACCCCTCTGAATGAAATCGCGTTGGTTCTGCAAAACCTGGTAATATTAGTGATAAGTTTCTGTACTGCCGGTGGTTGCAGTCTGGCTGCTGTCTTCGCGATACATGCTTGTGGTCAGTTGAACGTGCTATACGCGTGGCTACATGAATTAATTGAAAACAATGCGAAGGAAAATGATAAAACTGAACAAAAACTGGCTGCTATCATAGAATATCATCTAAGAATATTAAGGTATTTTACAAGCAGGCACTCGATAAAAAAGAATATATATCTTCTATAGTATTCTATAAAAAACTTCTAAATTACATTCAAATTAATAATCAACAATTAATAAAATAGACAGATTTACATTAAAATTAGAATAAATTTTTTTGCGAATTAATTCTTGTGAATTAAGAAGGAAGTTCGTAGTGAATTGTGATCATAAAAAGCATAAGTTCAATGAATGACTATACAACCGATGACTATAAAAAAATTTTACTGCGTTATATACATTTATATGTTTCAGTTTTATATCACAAGTGGAAAGCATTATGCATAAAGCCGCTCTTGTGGAATTAACAGGGTGCACGATAATCATGTCCTTACTTGGATATTATACTATTACGGTACGCTAGAAATGTAAGAAAGTCTTATTAGAATATATTTATTCGTTAAACATTAAAATTAAAATATATTTATTCACAAGAAAGAAAATATCGCAATTCTACTATAAAACATGTATTAAAAACGTTATTTATACAATAAAGACATGCTCTAATTTTTAATTTTACATAATAAAAAATATTTTGGATTTGTATTAAAAAATCGGTTGACAAGGTATTGTGTAAAATTTTTAACATACTCATGTGTTAATTTAAAATAATGTTATTATATTGTTTGAACATTTCGTATTAAATTGATGGATACAACAATTAGTATTAAAAAAATAAGATTCATAAATAGATTAATGTATAACAAACTATAACAAAAAACGAATTTTTAAAATTTAATTTTAAAATAAATGAATTAAGTGTATTAATTTATCATAAAATCATGTATTAATTTAACATATTATAAATGTTAGTATCATTCAAGAAATATATCTTCGCAATTTGATTTTACATTGTATTAAAGTGTTTTTATGTGAATTTTTTATATAACAATTGCATTACTTTATAACATATTTGTGTTACATTAGCACAATAAATTTGAATGGATCGTTCAACAAAAATACGTTGTAAATTTAATACAAATTTTCCAACTGTGTAGGCTTGGGAAACACTTGATACAGGAAAAGTAACATCTTCCCTTATTGTATATTTATCGATGGGTTTCAATATATTTATATTCTGCTACATCGGAGAGATTATCACAGAACAGGTTAAGAATTAAAAGATATTGAAACCAGTACCTCAATTCTGTGACTCTTAATGACAGTTCGTTACATTATCATTGTTTTTACAATATTTGTGTGTCAATAACATAATGATACAAATCTGTCGTTATCTGTTAAAAATTATAAAATTGAGATACTGAAAATGATTTTGATAATTCAGTCAATGACCGCGTTCAATACACAATGTTCCATTTGCAAATATTAGAAGTTTTTTTGTTGAGATATATGAAATTATTTTTTTCTAGATCTAAAAAAATAATCCTGTGCGCATTACAGAGAAAACTGCAAAATAAATGAACGTAGCCATTGGTTTCTGTTTCCAGTTTTTCAATAAATCTATGATATTAGAATTATAAATGTATTATAATAAAAAAGCATGTTATAATAAACAATCATTAAGCGCTTACTGAACTGTTTTGCCTGCTAAACGCAGGTAAATTTTTAGAAGAAAGTGGAGTATAATACTCTTATATTAATAGAAAAAATTCTAAAATATAATTACCTAACTTTTAACAAAACTGGATACTTATTTTTAACATCTTATTAATCGGACTGTCGAATACTTTTCATAGAAAATTTAACTCTTATGTCAATTTGTTAGTGCAGACTTGTCGGGCAAATGGTATATATGACTGACTGGTATAATCTACATCATAAAACTGCACGTAGTCTTATTCTGATTATCGCTCGATCAAATGACGTAATTAAGATCACAGCAGGAAAACTATTCCGTTTGTCTATCGCAACATTTGGTAATGTAAGTAATGCAAATATATCTTTCTTTTGTTTCGTTAAAGAATGAATTAATTTTCTATATATTTTATTAATTGCGAATTATGATCATCTTATAAAAATTGAACTATTGAATTTCCATTATGTTCATACATTTAATTTATACAAGTATTGTATGATTTGAAATTTAAAATTTTAATTTACTTTATAGAATGGTATATATTGCTTTGCATTGTGTAAAAATAAACATGTTGTTTCAGGTAATTAAAACTTCTGTGGTATATTTAAATTTCTTACGAACAATGACTACGTAAAATGATTAGTGAAACATACGTTAAGAAATATGCATAATATATATTTTGTAGAATAAATAAATACATTGAAAATAAGTTTTAGTAAATAAAATCAAAAATTATATAAAAGAGATTGTCAGTCATTAAATTATTTTCAAATATTATATACATATATTTTATAATTTTTTTAATGACTGTTATTGTAATTTCTATGTTGAAAAGTACCAATTTTCATTTTTATCGAAATTTTTATGTTTACCTTTTTAACAGTAAGAGAAGCAGTATGATACTGCATATAATCGAATAAAAAACAACATAATAGATAGATTCCTAGAAAGCGTATTCATTTCTATGAATTTATTCTCCGCGACACGCGAGACACGCGAGACATGCGATATTCTTTCTAAGGATAGTACTACAAATTCGCGACAAACAATTATTGACTAAACATGCTACCTTTCTGAAGCAGTTGTAATATCACGTTATTCAACGTTATCCAACGTTTTCGAAGGTTTGCTCAGGCTCTACTTCAAATTCAATTCTAGTTCAATGAACTACCCATTCGTGACAGTGCATTGCGTGCTTTCATAATTATACTGAACATATACTGGTAGTGGGTACTTTTCATTTCATGACAAATCGACATCGTTCTGTCTTTGTTACTTATGAAATACAAAAGAAAATAAAATAACGATTGTGTGTCAACTAATGATTTTATAATAATACACTACATTGTTGTCGAACACTAGTGTCGCTTGTATTACACAATGGAAAGCACCTAATGTATGACAGGAAGCGTTGGATTAAATAAACATGACGATCGCAATTTGCAATCGGATATGTTGAATGTTTTTCTTATATTATTACAACTGAGAGTATTCTTATCTAAGCATAGAACAGAAACGTAGTGGTAAAATTTTAAAAGTTAAGTCGAAAACTGTAAGCAAGAGCTTTACAGAAAAATGCAAAAAAAATGTGTGCAGAGAAGTTTTATTCTAAAACTATTTTTACAGCAAAATGTCCTGTTTGAAGTACAAAATCCATAATATCGAACCTCTAATATGGATGAACAAAAGTTTGAAGCTTTTCTACAATTTAGGACTCTACAGCCGTACACATGAATCGTAAGTATGATCATATATAAGTGCCATTGTGTTCAGACGTGATTAAAATTTCAGCTCTGGTCAAAAAGATCTGTAGTCAGAGAGGATAATAATGTTAATCATTTTGCACTCACATTCACTTAATATATACACACTGTGTGTGTGTGTGTGTGTGTGTGTATACGCAACAAAAAGTTGATGAGCAAAATTATAATATTAATAAATTATAATATAATATAGAACTGCCCAGAGTAATTAGTCATCAAATTATTCAAAAATTTATACAATATATTTTTCTGATTTTCATACATTTATAATATTTTCTATATCTCATAATATTGTAATATAATCTTCATCACTATTTAAAAATAATAAAACTCCACTTATTTATTCTGTTAATCAATACGCAGAAAACGCTGATATAGTTTAAAAAAATATCATAAAAGTTCATTAAGTTGAAGTCACTTTCAATGTCTTACACGAATCTTTCCTCACAATGTTCATGACACACCATATTCACTCAGACTTCGGACAATAGAAAGTCTCAACCATGGTTTCTTTCACTGTGCTCTCAACGAGCAAATATATCGATTGAACCTATGCCCGTCTCAGAGTGAGGGTGCTTTTATATGGATTCATATCCGTGTAATGTATATCGCTTCACCAATCAGAGATGTTTTGCGTTTACTATTACACGGAACTGAATGTCCTTATTGGTTACGGCAGTTGTGAAGGAAATATCAATCCAAGCGTGAAAGCCCTTTATAATGTTAGGCCGATTATTAAACTCTTCTGAAGATTGACGCAGGCGCTTCTTCATATTCTGGTACGATGAGTTGTTCATCCATGGCAGTACATTGTGTGCTTTCGTGCAACGATCATGTCAAATTCCAAATGTGCATTAGAAAGTGACAAACTAAAAACACGTACCGATTACAATTTACAATTTAATCGATGGCTTTTGAAACCAATCGGTGCGTGGCCACAAATAAATGTATCGAGTTCATTATGCAAAATCATGATATTACTACAAATTTTCATTTGTTCAAGCATAATAGCAGTCACAACGATACCATGTTTATTGTATGTATTATTTGAGGCACAAAATATCAAGCAAAAATTGCATGCCGTGGGGCCACTAATCAACAGATCTGTGAGCTCGATACATTACTGGGTGTTGCTCAAGCGTAGTGATGACATTCAAATATTAATACGACATATGGAGACAGACTGGAATCTTATGCAAAGGATCGATGAGCGAGAAGTGATGCTGCAGCATGCCAAATTCGGCCGTTTCATTACTATAATTTGCGGAATAATGATGCAAAGCGGTTGTCTATTTGTCGGCTTCGGACAATCGATGAAAACTGCAACTATCATCATCGGCAACGAGACTTTTACAACACATCTGATGACGTGTCCAATTTACAACAAAATCATCGACACGAGATTTACTCCTGTGAACGAAATCGCGTTAGTTTTCCAAAACTTGGTACTATTAGTAATAAGTTTCTGTAATGCCGGTGGTTGCAGTTTGGCTGCTGTCTTCGCGATACATGCTTGTGGTCAGTTAAACGTGCTATACGCGTGGCTGCATGAATTAATTAAAAATAAAGCAAAGGAAAATGGTAAAGCTGAAAGAAATCTGGCTGCTATTGTAGAACGCCATCTAAGAATATTGAGGTATTTCACAAGCGGACACTCATTAAAAGCAATACACATCCTTTAATATTCTATAGAAAATTTCTAAATTATTCATTTAAATTAATATATCATTTAAATTAATAATTAATCATTTAAAAAAATAGATACTTACGTTAAAATTAGAATAAATTAATTTTCTTTTTCTTATGTATTATTAAAAGTGAATTTATTGTCAGTTGTATTAATGAGAAATATAAATACAATATAAAGATGGAATCACACAATGATCAATTTCTTGAATGATAAGTATGCATGCAGACATGGCTGCTCTAATGTATCCTAGAATTCGTTCATACATTAAGCGCTACATGTAAGAAATCAAGTACTGTGGGATTCCACCCTTACGGTGATTTATTTATAATATAAGGCACGGATGTTCAGGCATGATCCCGTGGCGCGCAAAGAACCGCTTCGTGCGAATAAGTCGGATGCTCGTTGAAATGAGATAGCAACATTTTTCGAGGAGAAACAACTCAAAGCCCGATTGTACACGATCTATCCAAATATATCTCGGTTGGCGCCTATTCAAAGGAAATAGAGCGCAGAAATTTTTTTTGTATTTTTTAGTTGATTCGAGATCACGTGAGAATCTTTTTCCTCAAAATGTACGAAATCTTTAGAGGAAAAATTGGCCTCAATTGATGAAATTGTTAAAAATATTTTTGATGTTTTTACAAAACCGGATCGACTTTATTGTAAGCATTATTCTACCTACTTGTATAAGATAATTTCATATTCTGTGAATCGACAGGAGCAAAGTAATAAATATAAATAATATTTGTATAAATCGAAATTATTGGCAGATTACTTTAGCAGCCTTTACAGGCTGTGTTCTAAAATTCATTGTCGAAAATCTACAAGTTACGTTACATATATCTCAACCGTGCATAGTGTATTCTGTTCCAATTGAATCGTGCACAATGCTACATTTTGTGTATTCCTGTGTGTACGTTTGTGTTAAAATATGTTAAGGAATTGAGTAGGTCGCACGCCAAGAGATATATTCGAATAAATCGAGTACAGTCGGCGAATTTCTTCACGAGAAATGTTGCTATTTTATTTCAATGAGCATCCGACTCACTTGCACACAGCGGTTCTCCACGAGTATCCCGAGCCATTCGTGCCCGAACATTCGCACCCTACTTATTTTTACAAAATTAAAATCACAAAATTTTACTGTATTATTTATGTACATTTACACGTTTCAGTTTTATATCACAACTGGAAAGTATTATGCATAAAGTCGCTCTTGTGGAATTAGTTGGAAGCGCGATAACCATATGCATGCTTGGATATTACATTATTACGGTAGGCTAGCGACCATAAAAATGAAAAACTTATTAGGCATACCTACTGTCATTTACTTATGAAAAGCAAAAACATTGTTATTCTATTATAAAATATATATAGAAAATCATTATAAAATAAAAAATAAGCTATGTTTTAATTTTTAGGCTTGGGAAACGTTCGATGTAACAAAAATAATATCTTACGGCATATTGTATTTATCATTGTGTTTCAATATCTTTATATTTTGCTACATCGGAGAGATTATCACAGAGCAGGTTAAAAACTAAAACACACTGAAACCAATAAATCTTAGAGCCTCTTTCATCAACTCTAGTTAACGGTAATCGATTTATTCAATCATCATGATGGCCATTGTGAGAATAAAACAGTTATTTCAGAAGAGAAAGAAAAAGGAGGCGTTCTGATGCATTAAATTGCTGTTGGCGCTTCTAGGAATTGATTTCTATTAACCAGTCTATTAATTTAATCAAAAATTGATGAAAGAAGCCCTTAACGATAGTTCGATATTATTATGTCGTTGTATAATATTTTTTGTACCATATTATTTATGCAACGATAACAAAACGTACTAATCTGTCGTTAAAAGTTATCGACATACTGGACATCTGATTTTGACATTTTTTTTAATAATTATTGACCATGTTCAATACATAATAGTTTAATTGCAATTGTGTTATTTTTTCTTCTGTGTTGAGAGAGAGACCGATTTCTCTAGATTTGAAACTAATCCAATCAGAGTGCAGAGAAAAAAAAACTGCAAAATAAACGTGGCCATTGGTTCCTACTTTTAACTTTTCAATAGGTATATTAATGGAGATGTGCGCGTATTATAATAAAGTATCGTATTATAATAAAGAATCACTTACTGCGCAGCTTTGTCTGCTCAACGCAGTCAATATTTTTAGAAAGAATGTAATGTAATTAATTACAACACTTAGATTAATAGGAACAAATGCTAAATTGTAATTACCTAACTTTCAACGAAGGATGAATACTTATTTTTAACTTTTTATTAATCCAATTATTAAATTCTTTCATAAAAAATTTTACTTTTGTGTCAATTTGTTAGTGTAAACTGGTCGGGGAAATGACATATATGACTGACTGGTACAATCTACATCACAAAACTGCACGCGGTCTCATTCTGATTATCGCCCGATCGAATGATGTAATTAAGTTTACAGCAGGAAAATTATTCCATTTATCTATCACAACTTTTGGTGATGTAAGTTATACAAATATATCTTTCTTTTGTTTCATTAAATAGTAAACTAATTTTCCATATATTATTAATATTTTATTAATTATGAAGTATCATCTTTAAAATCATCTTTAAAAAAGTGGATTGCTGAATTGAATTATCTATTATGATTATGTCCATACATTATGTCCATTAATTATGAGCATAATTTGAAATTTCAAAAAAAATGTACAAATTTTAATGTATCTTGTAGAATAATATATACTGCTTTGCATTGTGTAAAAACAAGCATGTTTGTTTCAGATAATTAAAACTTCTATGGTATATTTAAATTTCTTACGAACAATGACTATGTAAAACATAGTTAATGAAACGTAAAAAAAATATGCATAATATATATATTTTGTAGAATACATAAATATATCTTGAAAATAAGATTTAGTAAATAAAATCAATGTTTATGTAAAATCTGAGATTGTCAGTTATCAAATTATTTTTAAATGTATCATATAATTTTCTATAATTTTTCTTTCTGTATATGTTATTATAATTTTTATATGTATACTGAAAAGTATTTATTTTTACTTTTAGCGAAATTTTATATTTATCAGTTTTAAAAATATGGGAAATATGCATATCGAATAAAAAAAAAACATATCTGGTAATTACAGTGAATTTATTTTTCTTGTGACACGCAACATTTTCTTTGCATAATTGGTATATAAATTCACGGCGAACAATTATTGATCGGATATACCCTTTCAAAGCAGTTGTAATATTATAAAAGTTTTCGAAGGTTTGCTCAGGCTCTACTTCATATTCAACTCTGGTACAATGAACTACCCATTCGTGACAGTGCATTGCGTGCTTTCATGATATACTGATATCGGGTGCTTTCTATCTAGTGACACAAATCGACATATCATCCCATTTTTCTTATTATTGCATAAGTAACAAAGACAAGACGATGTGTGGCACCAAGCGATTAATTAAATATGCCAAGTGCAGTTTGGAATCGGATATAATAATTCTTTTTTTGTATATACAGGCTCAGATCACCCATACACTCCTTTTGTCTCGGAAACAAAACATTTTAGAAAAAAACGTTTCAGACAAAACTTGAACGTTACAGTACCGCCGGCATTAGCATTATGCAAGATGATCCGACTGACGACTAAAACCTCTTGAATGTCGTTTAGGATCATGTCTTGGATAACATTTGTAAGATAAAAGATCACTGGAGATTGTTTCTCTTAGTTTCATTTTTACATAAAAATGAATTTTCAGTGCAAAGCCTTATAATTTGAAAAGTATTTCATGAAAAATTATTTTATTATAATTTTTTCGAAAGCTCTCGAGGTACAAGAATATGCAATGAAAAATAGAAGGTTCATTTAAAAAATTCAAAGTGACATTGCTTTGACCTTGGTGACACCAACCAAGATCAGATTGGTCAGATCACTAAATAGATCATTTAGAAACCCGCAACTTTTGTGTGAAACGTTTTTTTTTTCTAAAATGCTCTGTTTCCGAGATAAAAGGGGTAGTCTAAGACCCGATATGAGTATATGTCATATAAGGAAGAATGGAATGTAATAAAAAAAAAATTTTAATTTAAAAAAAGATTTTAAATTTTCTAACATATTTTAGGACATTTCATCATATAATTATGTTTCAATATCATAACACGTAAAATATTATGCGTAATGTTTCACTAGTTAAATATAAGTTTAACTGGATATTAAAAAATTATTAAAATTCTCAAAATCATAAAAAATACATGTAAATACATGTAAAGTTACTACAAAATACATTATAATATTTTTATGATCATATTATGATAACATAGTTATATTATTGTAAAAAAATAATTTTAATATTACAGAATTAAAATCAAAACTAAAAGTATTTTTAATTTCTATATATGAATATAAATTATATTAGTGCTTCTTTCTGCTTCAATTACGATTTTAATTATTTCTCTTTAATCAAATGAATTATATAAAATCCAAATATGTAAACAAAAAAAAATTTTGATAAGAATTTTTCAAATTATGTCAATAACTATAAACAAAAGCTTATAGAAAAATATTGTAAGCAAATTTTATAAACCTTGTATATTTACAACAAAATCTCTTGTTTCAAATACAGAGTATGTAGCATCAGAGTCTGTAGTATCAAACTTTCACAACATACGGAATAAAAGTTCGAAGTTTTTCTACGTACAATTTAGAATTTTACAACCGTACATATAATCGTACGTATCTACCATACCAGTGCAAATCATGGTTTAGACCCGATTAAAATATTCGTTCAGAATTTGTCAAAAGACTTGTAGTTGTTAAAGGTTAATAAAGTTAATCATTTTACGATTACATTCACATTCAAACTTAATATATATTTGTCAAACTTAATATATATATTGTACCAAAAGTTAACAAAATTAATTATAATGTATAATAGCACAAAATTATTGTACACGAAATTATTCAAAATTTTAAGCAAAATATTTTTCTAATTTTCATATTCAATAATTTCTAAATTTATTTATATTTCCTATTCTTTATGATATTGTAACTTTTATCATCACTTATAAATAATAAAGTTCTATTAATTTATTCTAATTTAATCAATATGCGAAAAAAACTAATTAAAATATGTTATCGAATCAAAAAAGGCTATTAAATTGAAGTGCATTTTCAATGATTTTTCTGAACATTTCCTTCATGCGATATTCACTCAGACTTCGCGTGATAGAAACTTTGAATGGGCAAATATATCGATTTAATATACGCCCCTCTCAGAATAAAGCTCAGAATAAAGATCAGCTTTGTATGGATTGATATTTTAAGCGTAATGAGTATTGAGTAACCAATTAGAACGTTCCACGTTTCCACGTTTTCCATTATACAGAACTGAATGTGCTCATTGGTTACGCAATACGCGTTAGAAAGAAAACATCAATCTATAGAAACACTTTTTAAGACCGTTCATTAAACTCTTCTGATGATTGGCAGGCGCTTTTTTATATTGCAGTACGATGAGATATCCGTGGCAATATATTGTGTGCTTTCGTGTATTGATCATGTCAAATATTCGAAACGTGTATCAGAAGATTATGGATCGAAAAAATATAACAATTACAATTTACAAATTAGTCGATAGTTTCTCAAGTCAATTGGTGCATGGTCACAAATACACCGAATAAATACACCGAATCTAGGGTGTAAAATCATGATATTACTGCAAATTTTCATTTGTTCAAGCATAATAGCAGTCACAACGATACCATGTATCTTCTATGTGTTATTTGAAGCAAAGGATATCAAGAAAAAATTGAGTATCTTAGGATCATTTATCAACAGATTTATGAGCACAATACATTATTGATATTGGTATACAGTTGCTGAAGCGTAGCAATGACATACACAAATTAATACAATATATGGAGAAAGACTGGAATGCAAAAGATCAACCATCATGAAGTGATGTTACAACGTGCGAAGTTCAGCCATTTCATTATTATAATCTGTGGGATAATCATGCAAGGCGATTGCCTATTGTACGGCTTAGGGCAATCGATGAGAACTGCTACTATCATCATTGGCAACGAGATTTTTACAACGCATTCACTGACATGTACGATTTATAGTAAAATAATTGATATGAGATTTACACCTCAAAATGAAATTGCGGTAATTCTGCAATAACTGGTAATATTAGTAATAAGTACTTGTATTGTCGGAGGTTACAGTCTGGCTGCTGTCTTCGCGATACATGCTTGTGATCAGTTAAACGTGCTATACCTGTGACTACATGAATTACTTCAAAATCAAACAGAGAAAAATGATAAAGCTGAACAAAAACTGGCTGCTATCGTAGAATATCACTTAAGAATATTGAAGTATTACAAAACTCACTCACAAAAAGACACTCGGAAAAAACACATATTTGCTAATCCTCTATAAAAAAAGTTCTAAATTGTCAGTTAAATTAATAATTAATCATTTAAAGATCAGAGGTTTACATTAAAATTAGGATAAATTAATTTTCTTTTTCTTATGGATTATTAAAAAGGAATTTATTGTCAATTATATTCGTGAAAAGGTATGTTTAATAAGTTTAATGTATGACTTATTTATAAAAAAAATGAACTGGTTTACACATTTATACGTTTTATATCACAACTGTTTCAGTTTTATATCACAACTGGAAAGTATTATGCATAAACCAGCTTTTGTGGAATTAACGGGATGCACGACAATAATGTGCTTGCTTGGATATTACATTGCTACGGTACGCTATAGATGTGAGAAAATGCAAATTTTATTTCACACAAACGAATGTCACTTATTTATGAAAAGTCAAACATAGTTATTATTACAAATGTATATTAAAAACGATAAATTATATAATAAAGCTCATGTATTAAATTTAACATTATAAAAAACATTTTATATTCGTGTTAGAACTGATCATGAACAAAATAGAGAGATTGGATTTTTTACATACTCATATGTTAATTTAACGTGTTATGTTGCTTGAACATTTTGTGTTAAATTGACATTCAACAATTATTAATATTAAAGGAACACAATTCACAATGAAAGGGTGAACATATAAAATAAACATAACATAGCTTGAAAACGTAAATTCTAAGATAAAACTAATGCAATATATTATGTGAATGTTAATATTATTGACTAAATATACTTTCAAAATTTGTTTTAAAATTGTATCAAAATGATTTTTATCTTCATTTTTTACATAAATAATATTATTTTCTCATATAATACGTATTACATTTACATAAAAATTTGAATGGCTCATTGGACACCTAAAATACGTCAAATTTAGTACAAATTTTTTTCTGCGTAGAGTTGGGAAACAATTGATATGACAAAACTAATCTTATCTTTTTCCATATTTATCAATGAGTTTCAATATTTTTATATTCTGCTACATCGGAGGAATTGTCACAAAACAGGTAATATATCGAGAATTAAACCTATAATATTATACCGAAACAAAAAAAATTACCATAAGTAGCTGTATATAAATCTTCATTAAAATATTATTAAAATTATTAATCTGTGTGCACTTCTTCCTGCGCTGATTTCTAAAAGCCTCTTGAAAATTTATTATTTTTTTTAAAAACAAATCACGTTTTAATATTTTTTTAATAATGTTAATATTTTACGAAAAGAATAAAATGCTTCATTAATGAAGAAACTTTTGTTGTATTATAATATTTAAAACGAAATTGTCCCATTTTTTACAAATTTGAATATTTTTATTTTTCTTCACGTTATATTAACGTAAAGGAGGCACGGCAGTGTTTCATGCCAATGCTTAGCGCCGAGACACTACCGTGTTTTCCAGATTTAAATTATCAAATTAATACTCATACAAAATTTTATGTTAAATTAGTGTAAACTTGTCGGAGAAATGGCATATACTGATTAGTATAATCTACATCACACAACTGCACGTGGTCTCATTCTGATTATTGCCCGATCGAATAACATAATTAAGATCACAGCAGGAAAATTATTCCATTTATCCATCGCTACTTTTGGTGATGTAAGTATATTTGGTGATGTAATGTAGATATTCTATTCCTTCATTTCATTATAATAAAAAATTAGTCAATTGCATCTTCCTTGTATTGTTTGAATTTCAAATGGTGATAATCTTATAAGAATTACATTTAAAAACATTCATAAATGACATTCAAATAAAAACATAAAATCTTATATTCATATACATAATTTAAGACTTCAAATGTTAATAACTCTATATACCTAAATTTGTAAAATTATAAAATGTGATATATATCATTTTCGCTTTCTATAAAAACAAGTACATGTATTGTTGTTTCAGGTAATTAAAACATCGGTCGCATATTGCAATTTTTTGCTAACAATGACTATGTAAAAGTGATTGTACAAAATATAAATTTAAAAATATACAATTATGTATTTTATATAGGAAGTATTAGCATATCTTGAAAATAATATTTAACTTTTTGTTGCATTGAAATTAGAAATCATTAACTTCAAAAATATTAATAATTTTCAAAAATCTCGATATATTAATCTCGTTTATTGTCATTTTGCTTTTCACGAGTGAGCACTCATTAACTCTTTAAAATTTTAATTTTGGCCTTATATTTTCTTATAATATATTGTTAAAAAATATTCATATTATTCATGTACATACAAGTTTGAGGGGGAAACATAATAATATCACATATGTACTATTACACACGCAATTATGTAATTATATATAAAATATAGAAAAACTCGAAAAAGATATGAATGTCCGATATATTTTATAGGATATCTACGCACTTAACACACACAGATTAATAAATAAGATCAATTATTATGTCAAAATTATCAAAAGTATCACACACTTTCAACGACACAATATATAATATTTTACAATTTTTTTCGTAATGTTTAAAAACTCGAACCATATTTCTCAATCATTCTGTTTGAAGTTCTTACAGAATCTGTAGTACTAAATTTCTACAATATGACGATGAATAAAGTTCGAAGTTTCTTTGCGTACAATTTAGAACTCTATCAAGTATATATCGGAACTTTTGATAATGTATATAATAAGTGTAAAATCTATGATCATAAGATATACCTTTCCTTTGTTTTATTAGTTAAATAATTAGTAAATAGTAAATTATATTTCTTTATATTTTATTAATTTTGAATTATAATCTCCTTATAAGAATTGGACTGAATTGAATTATGGTTATATTTAAACATCCACACATTCAATTATATGCATGTGTATGATTAAAAAGTTTTAATTTTAAATTGTATAGAAGCAACGTTTTTTCAAATAATTAAGTTTTCCATGAAATATTTAAATTTTATTTTAGGAACAATAACTACATGGTTAAAAAATATGCAAGATATTTTATAACATAAATTAACATATTTTGAATGTAAGATTTCACAAATAAAATGGACGATTATGTAAAAAATTTTCATGACAAATATATATACTACATAATTTTATATTATTTTTCTCAAGTTTATTATTATAAATTCAATATTTAAAAGTACTACTTTTTATTTTTATTGAAATAATATATTTGTCCTGTTTTGCAATATGAAAAGCAGAACCGCATATAATCGAATAAAAAAGAACATATCTAGTAATTACAATGAATTTATACTCTTTGTGACACGCAATATTTTCTTTCCATAATGGTATGTAAATTCACGGCGAACAATTATTAATTAGACATGTAACCCTTTCAAAACAATTGTAATAGCAAGCTATTCATCAAAAATTTTTTTAAGGTTCTATTTCATAATTCAATCCTGGGAAGTACAACAATGTACTACCCATTCGTGAGAGCACACTGCGTGCTTTCGTAAAATAATAATACTGAAAAAAGGCTGATAACAGATGCTTTTTATTTAATGACACAAATCGACACAATCATCCTACTTTTCTTTTTATTGAACGAATAACAAAGACAGGATGGTGCTTGTACGGCAGCAAGCGTTGGATCAATTAAATATGTTATGTATAGTTTGGAATCGGATACATTGATTCTTTTTGTTACATAATTACTGATAAGGAAAGGGATCCAACTGTCCTCCTCCGATTTTAATGAGTGTTTAGAAGTTAATGAGTTTTCAGTCTAAATTTTTTTTTCTATCCCTTACAGTACTGGCGATATTCGCTTCGAAAGAGAAAAATCAATTTTTTTCCAAGAGATGTTAACACCTAAAAGTGCGTATAAAAATATAGTGTGTCGCTTATTTCTATCTGAATAACACACTAAAATCTCATGCAGTTTTTGTATTGAATTTAAGTTTAACTGAATATTATGACATTTAATATACTCATAAATAATAATAATAATAAGTATATTAATAATAAGTATAATAATAATAAGTATACTAACAAAGTACAGTATAATATTTTTTTGATCATAATATCAGAGACTATTTTTTTGATAATAATGTCAGAATAGATAATAATACCATAATAGAAATTTCTGGTTAAAAATGGAATCAAAAGACTTTGAACATATTTTATTGCTACAAAATCTGTAGTAACGACTCTCCACAATCAGGATGAATAAAAATTCGATGTTTCTCTACATACAATTTAGAATCTCACAGCCGTACATATCAGTATTGGGCACAATCAATTAATTTATTAGTTAACTAACATAATCGACTAAAAATTTCAAATATACATTTATAATCATGATTAATATAATCAATTAATGAAATTAATTATAAAACAATTTTATATGATTAATCGATTAAATTCCGACTTAACTAAAGTAAATGATTAAAAATAATATGTAGTATGATCACTTTAGTAAATTATTGAAACAAATGAAAAACACTTGTGATTAAAAAATAATGATCAAAAATAATAATCAATCATAAATTTTCAAGTTTTTGCGTTTCGTGGGTTTCCTCCGTGTCTAGATCCACTTTTAGAATACTACATCAGGCAGCTCTTCGCTCTGATGAAGTGGACTGCAAGGTTGGAGGAAGTGGACTGCAAGAATGGATCTGAACACGGAGGAAACCCGCGAAACGCAAAATCTTTATACATATATATATATATATATATATATATATATATATACACATATACGCATATATATATACATATATTAAATTTAAATGGGTGTATACA